>NW_027499921.1:0-58543 GCF_021521415.1 Bidens hawaiensis | reverse complement strand
TTTTGGTCATCAAAAGCCCCGAGCCAGAGACGATGTTGAAAGACATTGAGGAAACTTTCAACACGCTCAGAAAGATAAACATGAAGCTCAACCCGAGCAAGTGTTCATTTGGGGTGGAAGAAGGGAAGTTCTTAGGGGTCATTATTACTAAAGATGGCTTCAGAGCGAACCCTGAAAAGGTCGAAGCCATTGTCAAAATGGAATCACCTACCACCATAAAACAGGCTCAAACACTTAATGGACGACTAGTCGCGCTTAACCGCTTTTTGGCAAACCATGCGGATAGGTCGTTCCCTTTTGTGTCAACACTAAGAAATTGTTTAAAGAAAACGCACTTCCGCTGGACACCAGAAGCGGAAGCAGCTTTCCAGGAGATTCGATCACGCCTGATCGAACTCCCAACACTCACAGCACCACAAGCGGGAGAGGAGTTAATCCTATACCTCTCCGCAACAGATAGAGCAACCGGGGCAGTCCTGCTTGTAGAACGAAAAGGCATCCAGATGCCAATCTATTATGTTAGCCGCGTGCTGGCAGACGCGGAAACCCGGTACTCTACCCTGGAAAAACTGGTCTTGGCACTTATACACGCTTCACGCAGGTTGAGACGATATTTCCAGGGTCACCCAATCACTATTCTCACCAACTTCAAACTCTCAAATGTTCTAGGCAAACCCGAGTTATCGGGACGCCTAGCCAAATGGGCAATTGAATTGGGAGAATATGCGATTCAATACAAGCCGAGACCAGCCATTAAAGGCCAGGTCCTGGCTGATTTTATTGCCGAAGTCCCCGCTGCGCGGGAGAAAGAGTGCCAGGAGGAGGTTCAACCCTCCCCAGCACACGAAATCGATGAGGTCTGGCGACTCTATACTGATGGAGCAGCTAGTAACGAGGGTTCAGGCGCAGGGTTAAAATTAACAAACCCAGCAGGCCAGGAATATACTTATGCTATTCGGCTGGATTTCCCAAGTACGAATAACGAAGCTGAATATGAAGCATTCCTGGCCGGATTGAGGATTGCGCGAAGGATGGGTGTCAAAAATTTGGAAGCCCACGTTGATTCCATGCTAGTGGCAAACCAAATAAACGGGACGTACACGGCTGTGAACCACACAATGGCCCTGTACCTTGCCCAAGCCAAAGCCATCATGCGCGATTTTAATGATTGTAAAGTGATACACGTCAAGCGCAGCGAAAACAAATCTGCGGATGCGTTAAGCAAGCTTGCATCACTGGCCTTCACCCACTTGGGAAAGGACATCCGCGTGGAACTCCTCGAAACACCATCAGTCCCGCACAAGGAAATTTGTGTCATCCAAACCGGTACAGAAACATGGATGACCCCAATAATAAAATACCTTGAAGCAGGAACGTTACCAGAGTCGAAGTCACAGGCAAGAAAACTACGCTGTAAAGCACTAAATTATCAGCTGGTCAATGACACCCTTTACAGACGTAACTTTCTTGGCCCGTTGTTAAGATGCGTGGACAACCAAGATGCTGACTACCTCCTGAGGGAGGTTCACGAAGGCATCTGTGGAGTACACGCAGGCCCCCGCGCTGTGGTAGCCAAGCTAAACAACGCAGGATACTTCTGGCCGGGGATGCATATGGACGCGTTGGCATACATCAGAAAATGCAGATCTTGCCAGCTTTACGCACCCAACACGCATCGCCCGAAAAATGATCTTGTTCCTGTCACTTCCTCGTGGCCATTTCAGAAGTGGGCCATCGACGTGACAGGCCCATTTCCAACAGCAGCTGGGAATATTCAGTTCCTAGTGGTAGCCATTGACTACTTCACCAAATGGATAGAAGCGAAACCTTTAGCCCAAACGACCGCAAAGCATATCAAAAAATTTATTTGGGAATTTATTATTTGTCGTTTTGGACTTCCACAGAATTTGGTAAGCGACAATGGCACCAACTTTGCTGACAAGAAGCTACAGCAGTGGCTGAAAGAACTTCAAATCACCCACACCTTTACCTCAGTGGCACACCCGCAAGGTAACGGTGAGGTAGAAAGAGCAAACAAGAGCATCGTCGAAGGCATCAAGAAAAGACTCTTGGAACACAGATCCGGCTGGGTGGACGAGCTTCCGCACGTCCTTTGGGCAAACAGAACGCTGAAGAAGACCAGTACGGGAGAAACCCCGTTCAGTCTCACTTATGGCACTGAAGCCATGATCCCAGTCGAAATCGGTTTACCCTCACCAAGGGTCTTAATCCAACCAGAAGACAATGATGCGGAAAGACGGTTAGACCTTATGCTAGCCGAAGAGCGCAGAGACTTAGCCGCCGTGCGTGAAGAAAACTACAAACGACAAATGCAAAAATACTACAACACGCGGGTAAAACTCTGCAACTTCAAGGAAGGAGACTACATACTGCGTAACAACGAGGCTTCGAACCAACAACGCCCAGGAAAGTTGGCCCCGATTTGGGAGGGGCCATACATTATCAAAGAGGTTCTGGGAAAGGGCGCGTACCGGCTCGAAAGGCTCGATGGCACTCCCATCCCTAGAACATGGAATGGAGCTCAATTACGCAAATGTTATATGTAGATCAATTCCAACTTGTAAAGAAAAGGCCTAGAGCCACTTCTAATGGAAATGATTCTCCTTTCATGATGTATTGATAGCTTGTAACCTATGAACTTCCCTTACAGGAAGAAGTAGTTGCGTGTGGAAGGCGGCAATACCCGCATAAACACAACGCCAAAATGTTAAAAAAGTTCTAAGGAAAACCTACACGCAGGTCAGATGTAGGTAAGGTTTAGCCATCCTTGTAGGTGCAAGTGACGGTCTTACCCGCACAATCACATTCAAGGAAGCCAAACTTAACTTACCATCTACCACGTTAAAAGGTTAACTTATGAACACTTAAAAAAGGATAAGAAAAACCTACATGCAGGTCAGATATAGGTCTAAAGTTAAAGCCATCCTTCTAAGTGCAAGTGACGGTTACACCCGCACAATCACGAAAGAGGGAGCAAAAACTTTAGTCCATTATCAACCACGTTCAAAGGTTTAACTTAATGCCTTAGAAATTTTGAAAAACCTACACGCAGGTCAGATAGAGGGTAAAGGTTAGCCATCCTACCAAGTGCAAGTGACGGTTTTACCCGCACAATCACGAAGGAGGAGGCGAAACTTTAGCCCATCATCAACCACGTTCAAAGGTTCTTATTCTAAACACTTGGGAAATTGCTAATTTAAACTAAGTATGCAAGTCATAAGTTTATAAAGCAAAGAACCCAAGGAAGGAAATAACAATCTTATACGCAAAGAGATTAATATTTCACAATCATTTACAAGAATGGCTGGGTAACTACCCGCCTAAAAGAAATCTATACAAAGCTAAGTCTATCCTACCAGCGGGAAGGGATCTTCAGGATCAGGCTTCAGGGCCACCTCCGCTTGGGCCAGCACCATCAGAGCGCGGCTGCCCAAGGAAAGCCTTAAGGATGTTTAGCCCATCATCAGCAGCAGCAGCTTCATTCACCTTCTCCACCACTGGATGCGGGAAGGCAGCGTACTGGTTCACAGCTTGGTCATAAGCAGCTTCAGTGTTAACATTGAACAAAGGGAAGTTGGAGGGCGGAAAGCCTCTCTCAGCAAACCCTAGACCAAGCAGGAAGCCAGTCTTCTGCCCATCCTCATGAGAAGCGTTGAGGGCTGCGCTCATTGCATCGTCATAAGAGGTCTCTGAAAGGACCTGACGCACAACCTACAAAAGAATAAAGTTAGAACATTTTCTAATTACGAGCAGAAAGCGTAAAGAAAAAGAGGATACCTGAGGCAACGCTTCTCGAAGCAACCATTGGAGGGTAGCTTGACTTTCTTTACAAGCACGTTCGGCTCCGCTTTTATCAAGGTTGGCAAGTTGAACTTCCTTGGCGGCAGCTTCTTCGACGCTTTTGAGTTTCCTTTCAGTACGGTCAAGCACCCCCCTCTGGTCAAGGATTTCCTGCAGCTTCTTGGCATCTTCCATTGCCAAGGCGTCATGAGCATGCTGTAGAGCCTTTAATTTGCATTTAAGCTGCTCATTCTCTTCGCGAAGTGGCTCAGCAACAGCTTCAGCCTTGGCAGCCCTCTCAGTTGAGTTTCGCGCAGTCTCCTTGGCCAGCCGAAGCTGTTCATTCACAGCTTGGGCAGCCTTGGAGCGGGCCTCGAGTCGCGCCTGGACTTCAACCTCAAGGGCCTTGAATGCCTTCTCCTTCTCGGCTGCGGCAGCGGCCAACTGCCGGTTCTCCTCCCGAAGAGCCCGCGCTTCAGATATATCTTTGGCGCGAGCTGCTTTTAACTTGTCGTTTTCACGACAAAGCAGCTCGACGCGGGGCTGCGTTCGGGCTTGGAGAACCCGAAGCTCATTGGTTAGCCTACCCTCTTGGTAGCTAGCCATGGCTTCCCCCAACGCACCATGAGGAGCAGCGTGGCGAGCCCAGTCCACGCACTCCACAGGGGTGCGAAGGGTTGTTCCTCGGCGTATGTTCCATCTTGGAACATACACTTCATTGGAATCCGACACTGCAAAAGAAACAAAGGCAGTTAGGAAAAGATGATAAAAATATGTAAAGGAAAAGGAACCCTACGTACCTGTAGGGTCAATAACTGGCCGATAGCCGCCAAACCCATCACCTGAACCTAAAGGAAATCCATCCAACAGGTCAGGCAGACGGGAAGGTGGCACAGATCGGCGGGAAGCTTGGCGCATACCTGAAGGTCCGGCCGTCGGTGCCGGTGGCGCAGGTATAGTGGCAGCCGCTGTGGTAGCCATGGTTGGCGCCACCTCCTCAGCAACAGTAACCGCCGGCTCCGTGAAGGATGCTGTAAAAATTGCACTCACGGCCGGCGGAGACACCTCAGCTGGAACAGCCTCAGGAAGGCTGGAACCAGCGGAAGCAGGCGTAGACGCCTGGGTCGATGCCTCGGGAAGGCTGACCGAGCCTACCGTCATTGGCGGGGGAATACTTGCTCCAACTCCACCCTGGAATGCGTCAACATCCACACCTACATAAGCAAAAGTGTTAGAAAAATTTATTTTAAACAACAAATCTAGACAAGAATTATGGGGGTACTTACGGGGTTTCTTGAGCTTGAACGCACGGACGAGCGGGGGCGAACCCGATGGAGCCGGCCTCTTGACACCGGTAACCGTCGTTGCCGCTGCCTCCTCGGAGGTGACACCTGCAGCCTCCGGAGCGGTGGTCTCTTCACCACCGGGCTTCCCCGCCACCTCTGCATTATCTGACTCCGAGTCAGATAGGACTACCGGGTCGGCCGTAGAGGCCACCTTCTCCTTGCCCTTCGCGACGGCAGCCTTTCTCTTCCGCACCAGTGGAGGACCTTCTGCGGATTCCTCAGAAGAAGAAATGTCATGAACTCCAGCAGCAGGCACAGCTTTGAGAGGTTCAGGGTAGAAGATAGGCTTACCTGGCCGTCGGTGGCTCAGGATCTCTTGGCCTGGCGGGTAAACCTCCACGAACCGACCCGCAGTCTGCTCGAGGATGGGCAACTCGTTCTCGTCCAGAGCACGAGTACCCATCCGCGCAGGACCATCTTCCTCCCGCGGATTCAGGAGCGACTGAAGATCGTTACCCTCTGAAATCAACAAGAAAGTTAGAAAAAATCGTAGTCAGCAAAAAAGAAACAAGACATACCATAAGGGGTAGAGTTCGAACCATATTCAAGGACGATCGGAACCTTATCCGCATTCGCCGCCTTCCACACCCGGCTCATCCCCAGCATCACCATCGCCGACTCCGGAAAACGGAAAACCGGGGACTGGACCCGGGATATCTTCGAAAACCATTCCGCCTCCTCGTAGTTAAGGGCGGGAAGGTTCGGAAGCGCCTGGCCATTCTTAAACTTCATGGCGATGGGGACGGCGGCGAGCGGATATGAAGAAGAACTCTCTTCTCCATGAGCGAAGACTCCGCTCGGTGGTACAAATCTTTAAACCCTTTATACGGGTTGTAAGAGTGTACCACCCCTGGATGCACCTCCAAGTGTAGAAGGTCATCAGACGGTCAACAAAGGGCTCAAGGCCCAGTATCCGGCACACCCACTCAAAGTGCCGGACCTTGGCAATGGCCATGGGGTGCACCTCTGTCAGGTGCACACCGTGCCTCTCCAGGACACGGTACACAAACTTTGTCAACGGAAACCTAAGGTTTCCGTAGACAAAGAATGCAGCATAAACCCCGATCTTGCCACTAGGGGCATCGTACACAGTATGGTGGGGTTCAGGAAACTCAGGCTCGAGAGACTCGAGCATGAACTTCCTGACGATATACTGGTACAGATCGACAGGAAGAGAACACTGGCACTCGCCAGCAGTCTTCTGATCATCAGTATCATGAGAAGACATGGTGGAAAGAAGAAAGTGATTTCGGGAAAATGCTTGCCTGAAAAGGGGAGTATTTGCCGGAAATCACTAAGAAGAAGAAGAAAGGTGAAAGTGTGAATTACAGATAACTCTCTCCTCCTTTATATAGTAATCGCAATTAATGCGGTGAATTTAATGCGGAGGAGAGAGAAATCAAAGGTGCAATGAAACTATGACACGTGGCAAAAAGCAGGCTGGGCAACAGCTGTTGAAAGGACGTGTGCCAGTAATTTCGCGGCCACGCGCCTGAAAAATCACGCCCACGCGCCTGAAAAAACGACTGGAATGACCATGTTCTGTCACGTCACCATAACTTCCTGCACGTCCTGACAGCCAGAAGAAACTGTCGCACGACGTCTCAGAGGTTTGGACTGTTCTTATCTTTTCACCAACTCTTCGAATTTCAAAATTCAAAATTCGAAAATATTAAAAAGTAAGCGGGAAAATATCCCTTACCCCTTGGCAAACAAGTAACCGTAAGACGGCTGCGGGTACAGTGTTAAGGCAAAACCCTTCACATACCTAGCACCCGCAGGGAATTGAAGCCAAGAAAACCTTGGTAAACAAGTAACCGTAAGACGGCTGCGGGTACAGTGTTAAGGCAGAACCCTTCACATACCTAGCACCCGCAGGGAATTGAAGCCAAGTACCCCGGCAACCAAGTAACTATAAGACGGGTGCGGGTACAGTGTAAAGGCAAAACCCTTCACATACCTAGCACCCGCAGGGAATTGACGCCAGGAATACCTTGGAAGTAAAGTAACCGTAAGACGAGTGCGGGTACAGTGTAAAGGCAAAACCCTTCACATACCTAGCGCTCCGCTGGGAATTGAAACCAAGAAGGATCTTCTGGGCAATGCTTGCGGAAACGGAAGTAACATCCCCGCATAGCGGGAACATCGAGAACTACGTTGTTTGAAGCTCCAAGATGGAATTGGTGGTCTTAACATAATTGATCACTATGTTCAAAACTACCAAAACCTCATGGAAAATACATACAACTGGGACTCAACGCTCCTGACTTGCGAGGAGGTTACAGACCTACCCGCATCATACCCAGAGACCAAGCAGGAAACTCGGGCATTTCTGCAAGTGACAAGGACTTCCCATGGAAAACCTTACAAAACCCTTTTCAAAACCCTTTGCTTAAGTCCAAAAGTTCACCTCACTTTATTAAACACGCATGAGAAGAACATTGGACTGGGGGGACTTGAAGAGGTAGGTCCCAGCAGAGACCAGTTGGTCCCGCAAGACTCACCTTGAACAGGGTTGTCTGCGCAAAGGCCATCTGCTCCCGCAGGACCCACCATGCTCATAGAATCTTACGCGCAGTACGCAAGCTGTACACGCAGGGAAAGCCTCCCAATGGTGAAGTACCCCGCCTGTTCCCGCAGTTGCGGATACAAGCCATCAGGGAAGGCTACCCGCAGACAGCAAGGCTACACGTACAAGATTAGCTACTTCAGCAGTCACGTGAAGGCATGAGCAAGGCGGGAACAATCCCGCCCAAATGAGCCAGTCTGATTCTGAAAGATCTTTTGTACCATACCTACCAAGGTATGGATAGGACAGACGATCTGACCAGAACAGCCCATGAGCCAATCACAGGGTGACAGCTCACCGACAACAGTGCGAGGAGGAGCACCCTCTAGTACTGTTTGTCACTATTAGCCGCTGCCTACTCACCAACTCTCACTGTGGAGCAGGCGCAGCCTACAGTTGGTGGAATAGTATTACTGTTGGCCGTAACCTATTCACCAACCAGCATGGCCTGCGTACAATCCACAGTCAGTAGGACGTGCATGGTCTACAGTTGGTGGAATAGTGCAGCCGACTTTATTACTGTTGGCTGTAACCTACCCACCAACCAGTATGGCCTGTGCGTAATCCACTGTTGGTTGAACAGGAATACTATTCAGCCGGCTGTACCTTCTAGAAAACCTACCTTCGGCTATAAATACTCCAATATCTTGGAATGGTAAGATCATCTACTATCTCGTATAACTTACTTGATAACTGCTCTAATAGTATTCACATACTTTTATATTCAAAGAGCAATATAGACTGATTCTCACGCCGGAGGGTGGTCACAAGGAGGAACCCCCCCTTCTCAGTGACGAGCTTACGGTGTCTGTTTTGCAGGTTCCCGGAAGTACAACCTACTCTGCCGGACCTAACCTTCGTGGGAAACATTACCTGGCCCCCAGATTACCCGTAATCTGCCCGGGGTTGATTAGTGTTTCTTCACTCGCAAATGGTGAAGAAGAAGGTGATGAACGTTCTTTCATGTAAGAAGAAACCAACTGCAAATACACGAGTACAATGTTTATATTTGTTTTACTTTTATTTATTAGGTTTAATCATCTTCACATAAAGAATCTAATATAACCTACTCATGGGTATGTATGAAACCAAACAAAAAACAAAAAAATTGAAACGAAACAACAAAAACTAATTAGCCGTTTCGTTATATTTTCTTTAAACAACTAAACTTATGTAAGGTTTGGTTTTGATTTTACATGTTATAAAAAACTGAATAAACTGAACAAATTTTCTACATTTCATTTTTAGTTTATTTTTAGGTAATTTATAAGAATTTAACACATGTAAATAAAATACTTTTTTCTCAAATGTATAATCCTAAAGTTATTAGTTAACAAGTAAATAAAATAATTTAAACTTGAATTCAGTATTTTTCCGGCCAAAATTTTCAAGCTCAAATGGTAAAAGTAGAAAAACCGAAAAACAAATAAGAACAATTTTTAAAGAAATCCAAAAAGTTTTCATTTTAACCTGAACCAAACCATATACACCCCTATCCCTACTACCTAGAATTGAAAATTTTCTCCTAGACCTAGAAACATCCGTTTGTTTTCCTTAAGGCTATGTGTAGTGGAGGGGCTACAAAATGGGGCGATTTACGTCATGTGTCGCCCAATCAGCAAAGAGTAGGTTTTTGTTTTTAGGGTGTAATGGTGTTGTAGCCCCATATATGTATATATATACATATATGATATATCACACACACATATATAATAATAATATACACACACAACACAGGCGAGAAATACCCTCCCCCTATCGTCCCACGAATCGGGGGGGGGGGGGGGTGTTGCGTCCCAAATCGCCCAATTTCGCCCCATCTTCTCGCTCACTACACTTATCCTAATAATTCAAACGTATACCTACCTCAACCACTTCCAAGTTAAGTGTAAGAAATTTGACACGATGCAGGTGTTGAAGCAGACCAAACACTTTACGAGCAGCTGCCAAGGGAGGTGACAAAATACAAAGATCAAACTTTTCCAAAGAATCCAAACTCTCTACAGAGAACTGCAAAGAACCATCATCATCATCATCCTTAAAATGACTTGGACTGCCGGATTTTATAGTAAGACTAGAAAGACAAGGATGCCAAATACGAAAACCCTTTGACGTTCTCGGATATTCCAATGTAAGATCCTTCAGATTCACACACTTGGAGAAAAGATCAACGCGCTTGTCGTTACAAAACGTGATATACTCAAGATGCAATGTTGTTAAAGCGGGAAGCTCCCACGGTGTCTCCAATCGTATGGACATAGAACCGAGTAGAGTGAGATGTTTCAAACACCGCGAGATAATAAGAGAGTCCGGTAATGTAATTCTTAAGCACTCAAGTGTGAGTTCTTGGACATGGTTACATAATGCATAGCTGAGAACTGTTTCAGCGAATGCTGAGTCAAATGGACAGCATCTAAGATTGAGTGAATGTAGCCCGGTTAGTTTGTCGCGGTGAGACAAAACATCATGAACAAATTTAGAGGTGTTAGACGGGTCGAAATTGAAATTGAGATAGGGCATTGAAGTCCAGATATACCTCCATCTAGACGACAAACCACTCGTCTTGATAGCGTCTTTAGTATCAACATAAGACAAGATCTTATGGAGCAGATCGTCCGACAAGCTGCTTAGTCTATCGTCTTCTACGAAACCACAAATATTTTTAACAAAAGAGAAAAGACTCCACCACCACATTCACAGTACATAATAATATTGTTTGATCATCTCATGAGAGGAATGAAGCTAGCAATTTAAATATTTATCTATGCGATGATCAAACAATATTATTATAATATTATTATGTAATGTAGATATACATAATGGGAGAAAAATATGCTTTTAGTTGCTTAACTCAACCATTGGAAATGAAGCTAATTAACGGAAGTCTTTATCAAAACTAACACGTCATTAGGATTCGGTCCAAAGCAAAATAGGGGCCACTTTAATTGCACGTTTTGTTTAGATATAATAAACACGAAAATTAGATATAATCAACACGAAAAGTCGAAAAGCCATTTGTATTATATTATATTACTAACTAGTTTGAGCCCCGTGTATAACACGGAGAGTTGATGAAAATTTTAAAATTTAAACATTAATCAAAATAAAATTGGCAATACAATTATCATATATTGTTAATAAAATTACAATTTATATTAAAATTAGTGAAATTACTAAAGAAACATTACGCAAATATTTACTACTAAGAAAAAATTTCCTTGTACATTATGTTTGCGGTTGTGTTGGTCAATATATATAGTTTATCAATAATCAAAATTTTTAGTTAATGCCTGCCTGCAAATCTTCACAAAGCGGCGTATAGATGTCCGTGTGAAAACACGGGTTCTTTCAAGTACAAGCCAACCATAAATAATAAAACAAGATTAGGTATTATCTTAATCTTAAATATATATAAACGAAACCTCCTTAAATTCTTTTAAGCCACCAGATTGCTTTATTTGTAAATGAAGGTTTCTCATGCATTTAAACCGAATTCACGGGTGTAGGTCTCACCAAACTTAGATAACCTCTTAAACGGGTTATAACATCTCATTATGTTGAAAATTAATCTCATCAAATATTTGATATGAAAATCATATAAAATAGAGATATACTAAAAGTTAGTATCCGTTTTTTTAAAGATATTATTTATAATTAAGAAACAATTTTATAGTAAAAAAAAGTGGGCCATGGGTCTCACTAAACCCATGTAACTTTTAAACCGGGTTATAGCATCTCATTTATTTGTGAAACCATTTCATCATCAAATACAAAGTATATTAATAACTTTCTTACAATAAATAAAATTAAAATTTAAATAAATATATTATATATTAAAAACGAATAATATAAAACAACCTCATACGAGGGAATAAAAGTTAATTATATATATATATATATATATATATATATTATATATATTTATATAATAGCTAAGAAAAGAACTTACTGATTCTAACTTACCAAAATAAACCGAAAGAATAAATTTAAATGGTTAGTATGTCGATAAACAAATTTATGAAAATGTAGTCAATGTATATAATGCAAATTTTTAAGGAAGAAAGTATTTTAGTTGACTTTTATTTTATATACCTGAAAATCTAAAAAAAATAATAATAAAGCAATATTCCGACCACTTCAATTTCATTTGACATGTTCTTTTTTTATAGCTAAATTGTTTCATTTTATTACTCAAGGATAAACATGACGTTAAAATATAAAATAAAAAAATAAATAAATAACCATTAATACACTTGCTTTATATATACACAAAGCAAGTGTATATACCTGAAAATCCTAAAAAAAATAATAACAAAGCAATATTCCGACCACTTCAATCCCATTTGGTATGTTTATTTTCTATAGCTAAATTGTTTCATTTTATTACTTAAGGATAAACATGACGTTAAAATATAAAAAGAAAAAAAAAGAAGAAATAAATAAACATTAATACACTTGCTTTATATATACATAAGAACAAAGCTATTTTGGACTAATAACAAAATGGGTTTAAAAATATGAGAATGACTAAGAGAGTGACAATTGGCACAAAGTAGTAGTCTTTTATTAGAGTAGTAGATTTGAGGTTCGTGTATCATACGGGTACTTCTTGAAAATACAATATTTAATAAATAATCAGTATATAAGAAACAATAAACCCGTTTAACACTATTAATACATTCGTTATACAATAGTCTTTAAACAATTTTTAAGTAAAAGATAATTATAATAATATATGTTTGAAAAAATAAATATGAAGTAAATATTAAATTAACAAATTTTGAAGCATAAATTTTAAGAATGGTAATTATTATTTTATTACTATTATAAATTTGTTAATTATGGTGAGGTTTAATGTATAAGTGACAAGTGGTAAAACTTGTAGTCTTTTATTAGGGAGTATATAGATTATTATTATATAAAGAGAGAAAGATCTAATGCAATAATAGTTTATCGTATGATAGGTACGCGAATCCCCATTTTTCACGAAACCGATCCATGAAATCACATTCCAACATCTCGCGATCGTCAATACATATCCAACATCTCGGATCGTTTATCGATCAATTTTTTACTTTTTTTCACGAAAACCGTTTTTGAGCGTTTTGGTATTTTTGCCTTTGTTTTTGTCTTTGAGCGCGCGTACCTATCGTACGTTAATACATTATTGTATAGTATCTCGACCCTATATATGTAATACGTCACTTTGACAAATAATTATTTTATTTTTTTGGAACAATACGTTTGAAATTTATCAAATATTATATGTTATGTTTCAATTTTAAGTATTTATTATTTTATCAATGGATAAATATCGATTAACAAGAGTTTTATCTCATAGGTAAATATTTAAATTAATTATAAAATCAAGTGGGTTTAAAACTTCATATTAACAAGTAAAAAATATATATCATGTTATTTCCTAGAAGTAGTTGTGGTTTTTACAATAGTGAACTGAACGTACCATACCTTAGTGTTGACTGTTGAAAGTTGGATCGTTATTGTTTTCGGTGATATAATCTGGGATTGTTGAACAAGTGAGTCATTATCAAGGTAAACATTTATACCATGAACTTTCAAGGAGGCATCAAGCACTATTTTCCCTTGAGACATATACCTCTTACTTATTCGTGAAACTCTTTCATCATGAAACCCTAAGTATATTATTAACTTTCATACAATAAACAATTGTGACTTTTATTCAAATTTGGTCAAATTAATGTCTTATTTGACATGTATTTTGCATGTCGCATTTCGGGTGAAGGTGATGAGATACCCGCCAAATATTTCCGAGGGGCAGGTGGCCAAGTTCTTCATGCATTTTAATAATTTGTCGATCCCGCAATAGTTTTTTTTCTGCGTGTTGAATTGTGACTGACGATATGTTTTCCACCGCATGCCGCCATCTCTCTCACTCTTTTATGATTCTCTGGTGGTGAGCAGCTACCCCAACCAACTGTCGGCGATTCTTATGATTCTTTAGTAGGCTAATTTTACGTTCCTTACAGATCAACGAGTTGAAATCTCGGCTTAGTGTTTTGTTCACGCAGAGGAGTTTAGCCGTTTAGGGTTTCTGGATTGGGAAAATGGTGAAGAAAGAGGAGGATGTTTCATGACACATTTGTACTTGGTAAGATTGATTGAGCATGAATTGCACTGATATAAATTTGCAATTGTATTTGTAATGATCTTTTCTATTCAACAGCAACGATTGCGATAACGACTGATGTTGTGCATACACGGCTAGGTAATTAACTTTATATTCTTCCTATTATGTGTTTCATCCTAATCTCAGCGTATAATTTCTTGCTCATATGTGTAGGCGATTTGTTACCATTTTTGGTGTTTTTAGTCTGAATTTAACTTTTCAGTGTAAACCTGGGATCGCCTTCTTAGTGTTGGTGTAAGTAATTGTTGTAATTTCGTTAGTACGTAGTCCTACATGTTCTGGTGGTTATTTAAACAAATATACTTTGGAATGAACTAAACTTCCTTTCTACATTGCAGGCTTAAAACCATCTTTACGTTCATAAACTTTTAAATAGTTTTACATAAACCTTCAGATAATAAGTCGATATTATCTTTCTTGATATTGTTAATTTCATCCTTCTTATAATACATTGATTAATTGCTTTGTGTGTCCGTTGCATTGTGAATATAATCAATTTTGCTCATATCTCCAACCAAATGGCTTTTTGATCACCTCTTGCTCAATAAATCATACTGTTGCAAATTAATCAACATAAAAAAAACTAGCCAAAAGTAGAACAACTTTGAGGTACACATAAATTATAAATTTAACATTATATACTTGACATTTAGACCCGTTACCTGACAGAGGTGTTAAACTGGTCGAAGCAATCAGTTCAGTTGGTGCAATGTGAGTTTTATAAATTATGCTCATTAACATTACATTATATAATACTGGTTAATATATTGCAGATCAAAGGCAGTGAATTTTTTGGAACACATGTCTGTCAAGTGTAAAGTGGTAAAGAATTCTTTGAAGGATCATCAGATGCCTTTCACATCATGTAACTATCAATGTACGTCGTTCCTAACTAAGTTAGGATTATGAATTAGTACTTAAGTATCTAGATATCTATGTTAGGGATGTGACATTTGGTATATGTAAAAAGCACCTATGCTTTAATACTGATCTACTCTACACGCAACATCTTTCAGTTATGAACTTGCCCGTGCCATCTTTCAGTTACGACTTACGAACTTGCCCGCGCCGCGAAGCGCGGGTATAAATTCTAGTCATTGATCATTTATGATATTATATAGATACATATAATGATGCTACATGAAATGAGAGGCGATTTTTAAGCGTGTCTTCATTTTACTTTTCATATTAACTTGTTAGATATACATAAAGTATTGTTTAACTTTTTATTACATAACTTTTATACATGTGTAAACTTTATATATGTAATAAAAATATTATTTTAAAAATATTATTTTAAAAATATTATAAAACTAATCTCAAATAATGTTAATATGTAACAAAAAAAAATATTTGATTATTAACAATGCTTGAAGTTCTTAACTTTTTTTGAGTTATTAAAGGAAACCAACCCTTACATAACCAATCTAAAATAATACTAATATATAAATTTCAAACACTAATGAACAATAACAATTTTCTTTTCTGTTTTTGAAAGTATTTGTACAATTCTTTGTTTCTATGGTTTTTATTCTTCACTTTATTTTACTCTGCTATTATGTGTCCTTTCCCCTAAACTTGAAAATGACCCATCAGTTAGAAATCCCGGAAAATTCGTCGATAATGTCTAATCGTCTCATTATGGATGAGGAAATGATACATGATACGATACCGAACCAAGTATTTTAGTTACATGTCCCCATCCGATCCCTTTTATTTTATTATCCTCTCTCTTTTCATCATTCCCCTCAAATTCTTTGTTTCCAAAAACCTTTTCTAATTTTCCATCATCGAAACTCAGATAACCAAATTTTTCATTATTTTCATTTACTGTCTTTGAGCAATGTTTTATTGCAATTCAAGGTTTATAAATGTAATAGTCTGTATATTTGGTTTTGGAAAAATTTTCATTCATTACTTTAGGAATATAAAACTAGAATATGTGCGGTGTTATTTTTTAAGTTAATTTGTTACTTAATTAATATATATTTAAGTTTTTATATTTAAAACAACTATATATGTTAATTTTAACGTTATCTAGTTTTAGATTCGTTGGAATCGATCCGACTAAAAGGACATATAAAACATCTTGTCTTATTCAATCATGAAAACATTGTTATTAACTTTATGTGAATAATAACTAAAAACACCATTATTGACAAGTGAGAAATCTTGATGAGGTCAAATGAAACATGAGTTCATGACCCCTAATTTATGTTCCTTTGGAGAGATATTCATCTTCTATTATAACTATCGGGTACATTTGGCTTTCCCCTCCCCTTTTTCTTTACTCTTTTGGGAGTGAACTCACACACACAGATATTGTTTCAACTTCTAGCCAAATTAGACCTCGGATATGATTGTTACCAGGGACCTCCTTTACATACATTGAGGTTGATTTGGGCATGAAAATCACTAGGTGATGTTGTCACTCAACCCGGTCGAACTGCAAGACCAAACCCATTTAGAAGAAAGCTTTGATACGATAACGACATTAAGACAGTAGTACTTCAACCTTAAAATTGCAGTTTCTGTGAAATGCATAGCAGCGGTTACTTGATACTCTATTCCCTTAATACAAACAAACGTGTGGCGGTGATATCTGCTATCTGCATCCGAGGCAAAGGTAATAGAGGCACCCGAGGTACTTTGTAAAGCTCGAATGATAGAAAAGTTGGTCCCGAGAACCTTTGCCACTTGTGAAGTAACAAATGGTTTCCAGAAAACCTATTAACCGAGGGAGGAGTTGAATGGGAAACAATTTAGTAATGTTACTCACGTCTCCATTGCACATCTTGAATTCTCTAGTCAAAAGCAAATCTGGTTGCAGGTTTGGTTGAGAACCTGATGATACCAAAGAGAACAATGTTAGTTATCATGTAAACAAACAATCATTAGTTATCATACCATCAAACTCAACTTTATCATCATACTTATGACTTTTAGGATTTGAGATTGTTGCGATATAAGTTACTGTAATCACTAATTATTCCGTCTTGTTAAACAGTTTAAACATCTTGTGTAACTGTAGGGACCATTTATGTATATTTTTAGCAATGTTTGAGCGTATTGAAACTTTAGTTGTCTATTTGTGAACTAGATTTTTTTAGGGTTTCTGAAGACGACGCCACAAAGGTTTAAGCAAATAGGGTTTGAACCACGTCTAGTCTCAATGAAATTAAAAAAAAAAGGGTAAGAAAATGAGAATGAGGAATAGATTGGATTGGACGTTAACCTTTTTTCAAGGTTTGGATGAGGGGTTGGCCGTGTTTTTGGAAGATTTGTTTCAAGTTGATGTAGGGGCTTATAAAGATCTATTGTCATTGATGCATTTTATTTCTTACAAGTTTGTTTGCATAATTTGTTAGAATTTTATTTCATTCTAGGTATACATTTGTTTAGATTCCATAAATTAATGAGTTTGTTATAGTAATTGATGATTGATGACGACGACGATGAATTTGTGTGAGAAAGAGACATGTGTGTTATGTGTAAGAGTCGTCTTCGCGTGTGAGATGTTAATTAAGAGAGAAGAGTATCTTGTGTATGATATCCAATATATAAACCCTTGTTTCTAGTTTTACCATCACGTCCGAGTAAAAGTTCATAGTAAAGTTAATTTTGTAAAGTCAAAAGATTACGAAAATCAGGGAAAAAAGTCTTATTTGGTATAGAGGCTTGAAAGTTGGCCCGTATTGGATCCCGCAATTCAACTCATAGGACCACTTATCCATAGAGTTGTTCGATTGGTTTGGAGAACCGGGTAAGAAGGGGGGGGGGGGGGGGGAGTTTGGAGTTACACATCACAATCTATTTATTTTTTAGTTTTAGATTTTTATTATTTTCCTTCATCAAACACTCCATTGTTAAAATTAAATGTTGTCCATACAATCTATTTTTCTTTCTTGTTATTTTTTAATCACATATATACAAACAACAACATGAAACTTAAAACATATTTACAACTTTTAAGGAAAAAGAAAGAATAAATTTTATTTATACTTACATAAAGGAAGAATTATACTTTTACTTGCTTCAACTCAACCAATGGGGATGGAGTGGAAGTCTTTATCAAAACTCACACGTAATGAATACATAGGATTCGGTCCAAAGCAAAACCGGGGCCAATTTCATTGCACGTTTCGTTAATTAGTTATAATAAACACGAAACATCATTAATATTATATTATATTATATTATACTATTAACCAAATTAACAATTTTCCAAATCGAACGTAATACGTCACCCCCCCGCAATATTCATTCTAACTTTAGAACAATACGTTTGAAACTTCTTGCATCATTTAACTGATCGGAATTAGCAAGCTAGCAATACAATGTATAGTTTCACTGAAATCTATACATCTATTTTTGTTTCACCTTTTAAGTATTTATTTATATTAGATACAGGAATTATGTTGTGATTGGATCTTATATATAACAAGAGTTTTATTAAATAGGTAAATGCTTTAATATATTTGATTAGAAACAAATTGATACAATCATTTTTATGGTTAAGTATAAAATCAAGTGGTTTTATATTAACAAGTCAAAAAATATATCATGCTATTTCTTAGAAGTAGTTGTAGTATTTCCCACAACTTTCGTATATTGACCCACAAATAATGGACTACGTGGACCCAATCATGGTCAAACGTGAAGGCTGATATTTTTAGAACATTCTAGTTACATGTCATAAGCACAAGTATTATATTAAGTAAATTTTATAAGTTTTAGTTATAGCTATAAATATTTAAATTCCAACGTTTTTAAGAGTACGTTAGTGGATACTTTTTGAGCTAAGTTGAAATATTTTTATCTTTTATCTTTACATATTAGATTTTGTTGCTTATTCTTTCCTTACTTGAACCTAGTCCCTCAGTTGTCACCTTCTTTGTTCCGTAAAGATAAAAACTTTGTTAAATTACCCATATAATTAAAAAAACAAAAATTAACCAAAACTTTCAACATTGATGGTGCATACTTTCTTTCATCAAATACCGGCTACCCAAGCTGCATTAGAACGGCTATAAATAAACGTTAATAGCTAATTAGTGGAACTCAAACATATTTTAACCTAAACAGCATAAAAAAGGCCAAGAATAAACGTTAATAGCTGACTAGTGAGCCTCAAACCCATTTTGACCGAACTAGCGAATTACATCTATTCTTACATTTACCCATTCTAACACGTTTTGACTTGGCATGCCCCGAACCCGATTGCCCATTCCCCAATGGAAATGACAAGGAGCAAAAAAGTACTTTGTGAAATGAGAAACTATAAAAAATACAACGCTATTTTCTTAAACTACCGATAAATAGAGAATTGTCTAGGTACTCTGTACGGGGTGACCCAATGGTAAAATGTCACCACCAGCTGGCCCGACCCAGCCGTACGGCACCCTTAAACGTCTCCAAATTATCTCCAGTTTCAGAGAAAACCCGCTCATCCGAAAACCCATTAATGATAAAACCCAGACTCCCTCAAAATCAAACCAATCTTCCTTCGTTAAGCCACATATATCCTCTCCAAAAATATTATAAATGAAAATTAAACCTGACTTTTCATTAAAAACTCAAGTTGCTATAAAAATAATAATCAAAAGGTTGGTAAAATTAATAAATAGTATTCTCCCCTATGATTAATATTATAAAACACCTATATTATTATTATTATGTGGCCCCTTCAACCTCTTATTATTATAACCATAACCTAACTCTTCTTCTCTCAATTTCAATTCCAGAACCCGACCCTCAAACCCACCGGGTCACCGCCCAAATGGGTCGGGCCGACCCACCCACCCGGCAACAACCACTCTACAAACACAACTCTTGGTCACCGGACATCGTCCGAGACGAAGAGTGGCTCCGGCGAAAGCAAAACCATCGCCGGAGTAACAAAAGCGTGACCGATGAAGATATCGATGAGCTCAAAGCGTGTATTGAGCTAGGGTTTGGCTTCAGTGAATCCAATGATCGGCTGTCTAATACTCTGCCGGCGTTAGGGTTGTATTACGCCGTTAATAAACAGTATAATGATACGGTGTCTAAATCGCCGTTGGTGACGTCACCGGATTCGTCATCATTATTTGCTCGAGGTAATTATTTTTGGTTGAATTATGATTTGTTAAAGCTCGAGCTTGACTTGTTTCGAGCTTGAGTCGTGTTTTTAAGCTCGGGTCAGGCAGGGGTGTGCAAGAAACCGAAAAAACCAATTCGAAACCGAAAAAACTAAATAATCCAAACCGAAAATATCGAACCGAAACAGAAACCGACGGTTTGGTTTTATGTTTTTGTAAAAACCGCACAAACGGTTCGGTTTTGGTTTTACATGTAAATAAACCGGAAAAACGAACCGAACCGAATTCCTACATTTTTGTTTTTTTTATATTATATATTAAGTAATTTATAAGAATTTAATAAATATGTAACTCCAATATTTTTGATTAAATGTATAATAGTTTATTATTTTACAATTAACAAAATTATTTATACCTAAATTCATTACTTTTTGTCAAAAAAAAATTTCGACCTAGAATTTTCAAGCTCAAATGGCAAAACCGAAAAACCGAAACCGATCGGTTTCAAAAACTCCAAAAACCGAAGTTTTGGTTTTCGGTTTGTTTTTAGCCAAAAACCGCACCGAACCGCATCAAGCACACTCTTAGGGTCTAGCTTGTTTATTATTTACTAATTTGTTTGTATTTGTTTTTAGTTATGAGTTATGTATTTTGAGAAAATATATAAGTAATTAGTAAATAATAAATAAGACAAACCCAAGCTTGAAAAAAAGACTCACGAGCCGAGCTTAAGTTTTAGGAAAAGAGCTCGAAATTAGTCGAGCTAGAGCCCAGTTTAGGCTTGTTTAAAGTTTTTCTCAAAAACACTTGAGCTCGGCTTAAAAACATTTCAAACTTGGGCTTGGCTTATTTATTATTTACTAATTACTTATATATGTTTTTTTAGTTATAATTTATGTATTCTAAATTATGATTTGTTAATTTGAAGTTGTGTTTGTACTCTGCCAATTTTGCTCTAATATCTGAATTGCAAATTTATTTTCGAAGAAAAAAAATTACATAAATGGTCTCTTGACTAATTTGTAAACGAGACGAGCCCGAGAGCTTGGCTTGTGAGTCGTTTTTCCGAACTCGGGCTCGGCTCGTTTATTATTTTTCATATGGGTGCAAACGACCCGAAAAGCTCGTCTTGTTTCGAGCTCTAATAGATAAAAGGCTCGTAATGAGACAAGCTTTTTTGAGCTAGAGCCTTGTGTGTTTTTTGTGTTTTACCTATTTTAGAATTCTATGTATTAGTTTTATGTTACCCAATAAAGCTCTAGCTTGTTTAAGGTGTACTATATGAGCTCGAGCTGAAACTGAGCTTAGGCTTGTGTAAAGTTTTTCAAAAAATATATAAAAATAATTAAAAACGTATAAAATGAATAGATAACTAATAAACGAGCCGATCCCAAGCTTGAAAAACAACTGACGAACCGAGCTCAAGCTTTAGAAAAAGAGCTTCAAACAGGCGGAGCTCAAGCTTGAGCCCTCATTGGCTTGTTTACACCCCTAAATATTATCAATTAATTTATATACGTTTATAATTAGTTTAATATATTTTGAGAAAAATCTTAAACGAACCTAAGCTCAGCTCAAGCTCAAGCTCGTGTAGTACCTTAAACGAGCTTAGCTGTGTAGTCTGCAGTGTGAAGTTAATACATAGAATTCCTAAAGAGGTAAATCTCAAAACTACACAAGGCTCGACAAGCCTAAATGAGCTTCCAATACAAGGCTCGAGTTCGGGCTTGATAACTAAATGAGCTTTATTTGAGGCTCGAGTTGGAAAAAGCTCTGGTGGTTTTGGGCCTTTTATTCATCCGATCTTGAGTAACTCATGAGCAGCTCAACTCGTTTGCATCCCTTACTGAGTATGGGTAAATACAGGGCCAAACTCATACATAAGCGTAACATAAACGATAAAACGTGGATGGAAAGTGAATTCTGGGTATACGTTAGGGACCATTTACGTAACCTTTTGATATTCAAGTTTGTTAATAACTCGAAATTATCAATTGTGAATTCAAATTTGTTGATTTGTGATGGTGTTTTGTTGATGTAGGAGATGATCCTCGGATCATGAAGACGAGATTGAGACAATGGGCACAAGTTGTTGCTTGTTCCGTGCGTCAGTCATCATCGTCACCGTTGTCGTCTTTGTGAAGATGAAAATAAGGTCAAGGCATCCATTGCTAGACTTTGAGAGGGGAAATACTTTGCTTTGGAATTTGGATGCTTGTAAATTGACCTTTTTGTGTTATTTGAAGTTCTTCTTTACATTTTATCATTTGTACATATGATTTGTGTGTTCATTACTCAACTTTGATGTAATAGTGTTAATTTATGTTAGAATTTTATGTTTAATAGCTTAAGTTAATAATTTTATGGGTTCAAATAAATAATGGTACAAATGTATAATGATGTGATAACTCTTGTGTTGTTAATTGCACATTTGCAAAATAATGCAGTTAATATACAACTTGCTTTTGAAGAGGTTGGCTTGTCAGCCAACTTAATTCTCAATATAACCTTTATACAACTTGCCTATTAAGATATTTCAAACATGTCTTTTATTTAACTTTTATTTAAGGACTGATTCATTTACGTTTAAAATCTGACTAGTTCGTGTTAGTATTGTATTTAGAATTTTATAGCATAAGTGTATAACCTTTAATTTGTCAACATATCTAATGTTTTATAGTATCACCTTTACGATGTCAACATAACTATTATTTTGTTTATAACTTGTTGGATGTGAATTATTATTTGATAATAGAAAAAGGTTGAAATACAGTTGAAGACAAAAATAAGTAGTATTGGAGAATTTGTGGTCACAGAAAAAAAAATCTTTAATAAAAATTCAAAATAAATAATAAAAAAATCTGTAACTCAAAATATAAATAAAGAACGAAAAAAATTAAAAACTCAAATGAATTACGCCATGCTTGCGGTGCGCACATATAATATATATGTGTGTGAACCCTCGGGTGGGCAAAAGTGAAATTGCATTAATTTTGACGTTATTTTACTAATCTCGTGAAAATAACGTTAAAAGTGGCGGAAGGTTAATCAGGCATCATGTGGTGGCATTGATAGTCGAAAGACAATGGTACATACACCCATCAGCCGGTGTCCCGATGATTGAGTGCTATGTGTCTTATGTCCAAGGTTTGATGCAAAACTACTACCGAGTCGGGGGTCTCACCGGACGCAGCCTCTCTATCCCTATGGGGTAGAGGTAAGACTGTCTACATCTTACCATTCTTAAACCCTACCATAACTTTGCTATTGATGGGACATACTAAGTACGAAAATGATGATGATGAATGTTTCACCCGTCATCCTCATTCATAAAAAGAAAAAAAAATCATCTTATGGGCTGTTTGGTAGCCTCTTAACAGTCATTAAGAGTCTACCTCTTAATGGCTCACCTCTTAATGGTTAAGAGATAGTCTTAAGTCTGAATGGTTAAGAGATAGTCTTAAGTCTGAATGGTTAAGACCATTCAGACTTAAGACTATCTCTTAACCATTAAGAGGTTGTGAGCCATTAAGAGATAGCCTCTTAACAGTCTAGTTGATGTATTAAATTTGGTAAGTATTAGTAATAGAAGGAACCAATGCATGGATGATCCATCTAAACATAGATACCCAAAGGACTTTCTAGAAAATGAAAATGTGTTTGACTACTTCCATTGAGAATCTTATAATGAGAATAGTGGGCCCACAGTTAAAAAAAATTTGAAAAAGAAAATAACGCAATCTAGGTTGTTAGAGCAAACCCAGATTGCAATCCAAACTAACCCCCAATAACTTAATTATTCAATTAACTTTTAATACTTGAAGTAAAAAAATAATTAAATACATGATATTTCTTAAAAAAAAATTATGAACATTCTGACATAAATTTTATTTAACACGGACTTCGTTAAAAAATATACTTTTTTTAAGTTGGGATGGGTTGTGAATGTGTGTAAAGATTGTGGTGAATTAAATTATGTAGATTGAGAAGAGATAAATTAATTTTATAATATGAGATTGAGATTGTTAATGGAAGTAGTCTAAGAAACATCATACGACTTTCAAACATCAGCATAATGTCTTTAAACGTGTTTCTTCTAGAATTTTTTTGTTAAGAAAGTTAAGTTTATTTAAATAAAGATGGGCTAAAGTAGATGAAATGATCATTGTTAAGTCGGCTGGTTATGCATCATTTGCATACCCCATGATAAAGAAAATGCAGAAATATTACTAGATAATTATAATTTTAATATTACTTGATAATTAAAAAAAAATCGAACTAGAATATGGGCCTGTTACATCATCATAGGTCGTTAACACATAGATTCCTTGTTTCGATTTAATGGTGACTCGGTGTAACCTAACAATGAATTAATGAATTTATCATCAAACACGAGTCACTAACACCTAAATGACTTGTTTTGTCCTGATGTTACTTAGTGTAACCTAAACAACCACCGGCGACAACGCCCATTAAGACCCATTAATGCTGGATTAGTGTACCTATCATCAAACACAAGCAATTAATTATACCTAAATGACCTAAATGACCCATCAAGGTCCATTAATTTGATGGACTTGCCATCAAAATAAGTCACCAACACATATATGACTTATTAATGCATTACAATGTAAGTAGAGTTGCTCACATCTACTTAGGAGTTTAGCCATGATTAACTAGAGCTTGGCAAACTCGACTCGTCTCAAAATCTATCTACCGATCTGAAAGTTGAGCTCAAACTTGGCTTGTGGCTCGACAAGCCAACTTATTCAAAAACAACCAGATACAAAGTAGAGAATGGCTAGAGCAACCACGCGGCAATCAGAATAGAAATCTTCTCGTGTGACCATAAGAGCGGTGATTTCAATAAGGGAGCGCACAAATGGCAATTTCAAAACAAAAAAAAAAACAAATGTAGAGAGACAAAGCTCCCAATGCAACTCAATTTGTAGTAGACAAATAGAACTTGCCCGCGAATAAATGTTTGGCTCAAAGCTCTATATGGTGAAGAATGAGAACAAACCGAATCAAGTCGTGTGAGATTCCTGAAAAGAATAAAAAAAACTAGCTAACTTAATAACCTTTACTTTGACTTCTTATGTGAATGACTGAAGAAACACTAACCGGACCCCGGGCAGATTACTGGTAACCTGGGGGTTAGATAGATGTTTCTCACGAGGGGTTAGACCCTGAGAAGATGGTTCTTCTGATAACCTGCAAAACAGACACCGTGAGCTTGTCACTGAGAAGGGGGGGTTCCTCCTTGTGACCACCCTCCGGCGTGAGAATCAGACTAGATTGCTCTTTAAATATAAGTGTATATTAAGAGATTGCTAGAGCAGATATCAGGTATAATATGATGATATATGATAAGATGTGATGGTCATACCATTTGTGGTATTTATAGCCGAAGGTAGGTTTCCAAGGAGGTGTGGCCGGCTGCAACAGTGTTCCTGTTCCACCAACAGTGGCCTACGCACGTGCCCTGCTGGTAGTTGGTGGGTAGGCAACGGCTGATAGTGACCAGGCCTGCTGTGTACTATTCCTTTTCCACCAACTGCCGGCTACGCACGTGGTATGACAGTAGTTGGTGAGTAGGCAGCGGCTACTCACCAACTACTTTCCTGTTTATTTCAGAGGGGAACGACTTGCAGTCGCTCCTGAACCCGCGGGAGGCTGACGGTCCCGCTCGGATGGGTACTCGTGCTCTGGACGAGAACGAGTTGCCCATCCTGGAACAAACGGCGGATCGGTTCGTGGAGGTCTATCCGCTAGGCCATGAGATCCTTAGCGCCCGTCGGCCAGGTAAGGCGCTATTCGACCCTCGACCCCTCAATGTTGAAACCTCTGCTGGAATTCCTTTAATCGTATGTTCTGATGAGGAATCCGCAGATGGTCCTCCGTTGGTGCGGAAGAAGAAGGCTGCCGGCGGGAAGGGGAAGGAGAAGGCCTCCACTGCCGATCCAGCGCCTCGGTCTGATTCGGAGACCGAGAGCGAAGAGGTGGCGGGGAATCCCGGTGGTGATAAGACCACCGCTCCAGAGGTTGCGACTGTCACCTCCGGAGAGCCAAAGAAGACGACGGTGACCGGCGCAAAGAGGCCGGCTCCATCGGGTCCGTCCCCGCCTCTCCGTACCTTTAGGCTCAAGAAAACCCGTAAGTACAAACTTATCTTTTAACTTCATAGCTTAATATCATTTAACACTTTTCTTCTTTACGCAGGTGTGGATGTTGACGCATTCCAGGGTGGAGCGCAGAGGAGTACCTCTCCGCCAATGACGGTAGGCTTGGTCAGCCTACCTGAGGCGTCGACCCAGGCGCCTGCGCCTGCTTCCGCTGGTTCAGTTGCTCACTCCTTTGAGCCGACTGTTCCAGCTGAGTTGACGTCACCGCCGGCTGTGAGTGCTATTTTTACAGCATCTTTCACCGAGCCGGCGGTTACTTTTGCTGCGGAATCCGCGGCGGCTGCTACCATGCCCCCGTCATCGGCCAAGACGGCCGATCCATCAGGTACGCATGGGGCTTCTCGCCAATCTCTGCCACCTTCCCATCTGCCTGACCTCTTGGATGGATTTCCCTTGGGTTCAGGTGATGGGTTCGGCGGCTATCGGCCTGTTATTGACCCTACAGGTGCGTAGGGTTTTTTTGTGCCATTTTATATATATTTTTATCATCTTTTCCTAACTGCTTTATGTTTTTTGCAGTGTCGGATTCCAATGAAGTGTATGTTCCACGATGGAACATTCGCCGAGGAACAACCCTTCGCACCCCTGTGGAGTGCGTGGAGTGGGCTCGTCACGCTGCTCCTAGTGGTGCGTTGGGGGAAGCCATGGCTAGCTACCAGGAGGGTAGGCTTAGCAATGAGCTTCGGGTTCTCCTGGTCCGGATGCAGCCGCGCGTCGAGCTGCTTTGTCGTGAAAACGACAAGTTAAAAGCAGCTCGCGTTAAGGAAGTAGCTCAGGCGCGGGCTGTCCGGGAGGAGAACCAAAAACTTACCGCAGTGGCTGCGGAGAATGAGAAGGCCTTCAAGGCCCTCGAGGTTGAAGTTCAGGCTCGACTTGAGGCCCGTTCCAAGGCTGCCCAAGCTGTTAATGAACAGCTTCGGCTGGCTAAGGAAACTGCAAGGAACGCAACCGAGAGGGCCACCAAGGCTGAAGCTGTTGCTGAGCCTCTACGCGTGGAGAATGAGAAGCTTAAAGCCAAATTAGAGGCTCTCCAGCAGGCTCATGATGCCTTGGCGATGGAAGACGCCAAAAAGCTCCAAGAAATCCTGGACCAGAGGGGGGTGCTTGACCATGCTGAGCGTAAGCTAAAGGGCGTCGAAGAGGCTGCGGCTAAAGAAGTGTTGCTTGCCAACCTCAACAAGAGTGAAGCCGAACGCGCCCGTAACGAAGCTCAAGCTGCCCTCCAAGAAGCTCTGGTTGCCAAGGAATGGCTTCTTCGAGAAGCGTTGTCTCAGGTAAGCTTTTCTTGTCTTTACGCTTTTCTTTGTAAAAAGGTTTTGACACTTGTATATTTTCTTGTAGGTTGTGCATCGGGTCTTTGCTGAGACCTCTTACGATGATGCAATGAGCGCAGCCCTCAACGCTTCTCACGAAGATGGGGAAAAGGTCGGCTTCCTGCTTGGTCTAGGGTTCGTTGAGAAAGGCATCCCGCCTTCCAACTTCCCTTTGTACAATATTGATACTGAAGCTGTTTACGACCAAGCAGTGAATCAGTACGCCGCCTTCCCGCATCCGGTGGTGGAGAAGGTGAATGAAGTTGCTGCTGCTGATGATGGGCTAGCTATCCTTAAGGCTTTCCTTGAACTGCCACGCTCTACTGACGGTGCTGGTCCAAATGGAAGTGGCCCTGAAGCCTGATCCTGAAGATCTCTTCCCACTGCTAGGATAGATTTAGCTTGTATAGATTTATTTTCTTGTAGGCGGGTAGTTACCCGGCCATTCTTGTAATGAATCATTGTGAAATATAAATCTTTGTTCGGGTAAGACCGCTTCTTTTATTGGATTCCTTGCTTTATAAACGTTATGACTTGCATACTTTAGTTTAAATTAGCAATTTTCCAAGTGTAGAATAAGTTAACCTTTGAACGTGGTAGATAATAGGTTGAAGTTTTGCTTCCTCTTTCGTGATTGTGCGGGTAGGACCGTCACTTGCACTTAGTAGGATGGCTAAACTTTACCTGCGTCTAACCTGCGTGTAGGTTTTCCTTATCTTTTCCGATGATAAGTTAACCTTTGAACGTGGTAGATAATAGGTGTGAAGTTTTGCTTCCTCTTTCGTGATTGTGCGGGTAGGACTGTCACTTGCACTTAGTAGGATGGCTAAACTTTACCCATATCTGACCTGCGTGTAGGTTTTCCTCATCCTTTTTTGAGGATAAGTTAACCTTTGAACGTGGTAGATAATAGGTGTGAAGTTTTGCTTCCTCTTTCGTGATTGTGCGGGTAGGACCGTCACTTGCACTTAGTAGGATGGCTAAACTTTACATGCGTCTAACCTGCGTGTAGGTTTTCCTCATCTTTTCCGAGGATAAGTTAACCATTGAACGTGGTAGATAATAGGTGTGAAGTTTTGCTTCCTCTTTCGTGATTGTGCGGGTAGGACCGTCACTTGCACTTAGTAGGATGGCTAAACTTTACCCATATCTGACCTGCGTGTAGGTTTTCCTCATCCTTTTTTGAGGATAAGTTAACCTTTGAACGTGGTAGATAATAGGTGTGAAGTTTTGCTTCCTCTTTCGTGATTGTGCGGGTAGGACCGTCACTTGCACTTAGTAGGATGGCTAAACTTTACCTGCGTCTAACCTGCGTGTAGGTTTTCCTCATCTTTTCTGAGGATAAGTTAACCTTTGAACCTGGTAGATAATAGGTGTGAAGTTTTGCTTCCTCTTTCGTGATTGTGCGGGTAGGACCGTCACTTGCACTTAGTAGGATGGCTAAACTTTACCCATATCTGACCTGCGTGTAGGTTTTTCTCATTCTTTTTTGAGGATAAGTTAACCTTTGAACGTGGTAGATAATAGGTGTGAAGTTTTGCTTCCTCTTTCGTGATTGTGCGGGTAGGACCGTCACTTGCACTTAGTAGGATGGCTAAACTTTACCCATATCTGACCTGCTTGTAGGTTTTTCTCATCCTTTTTTGAGGATAAGTTAACCTTTGAACGTGGTAGATAATAGGTGTGAAGTTTTGCTTCCTCTTTCGTGATTGTGCGGGTAGGACCGTCACTTGCACTTAGTAGGATGGCTAAACTTTACCCTTATCTGACCTGCGTGTAGGTTTTCCTCATCCTTTTGTTAGAAATTCTGTATTGAACCGTTCGACGCGCGGTTGTCAATATGTTAGTGTTCAGTTCCCTTTTTCATGATTCATGCGGATAGACCGGCACTTTCATTTAATGGGATAACTGAACTTTTCCCCTTCAACTGACCTGCGTGAAGGTTTGTCGTTTTTTGGGTTTATGCGGGTTTTGCCGCCTTCCCCACGCAACGACTTCACGTAATGATGCGGTGAAAACCGGCATATCCGTGTTGAATAAATTAACCGTTCGACGCGCGGTTGTTAATAGGTTAGTGTTCAGTTTCCTCTATCATGATTCATGCGGATAGACCGGCACTTTCATTTAGTAGGATAACTGAACTTTTCCCCTTCAACTGACCTGCGTGAAGGTTTGTCGTTTTTTGGGTTTATGCGGGTTTTGCCGCCTTCCCCACGCAACGACTCACTTATGTATGCGGTGAAAACCGGCATCAGTGTTGATAGTTCATAAAGTATAAATGTAGAATCATCAGCGTCGATGTTTTAAGGAGAATCATTTCCATTAGAAGTGGCTCTTGGCCTTTTCTTTACAAATTTGGAATTGATTTACATGCAAACTGTGTAAATGAGCTCCCTTCCATGTTGTTGGGATGGGAGTGCCATCGAGCCGATACGCACCTGGTTCGGGATCTCATTCTTTACGCAGCATGTAGTCTCCACATTGAAGCTGGAATTTTGTTCGTGTTTTCCCCCGATGGGGTTCTACACGCATCAGCCTGCTCAGCGTTCATTGCGCCACGAGGTGTGCGAGCGTCCCATCTCCGACAAATGCTTCGACCATGTCTTTTACGTCTATGCATTCTTCAGTGTTGTGGCCTTTTGTCCTGTGAAAGTCACAGTATTTGCTCCGATCGGCATTGTGACGATGTCGGATTATTTGAGGCTTTGGCCATGGGAGCTCCTCAGTAGCGAATATCTCGGTGACGCTTTTGGTGAGCGGCGTCCATCTGGAGTTCTTGTTGGACTGTACGTTATCCCTTCCGCCTAACCGATGCTGCAAGCCGGATGAGGTGTCAAAGTTTACCCTTGACTGCCAAATGCCTAGCTTCCGCTTTTTGTTTAATCGGGCGGTAAGGACGTTGTCTTCCCTTGTTTTCTGGGTGTAGAGGTTTGTGCTCTGTGGGAGATCTCTACCCAGTTGCTTCTCCGTTTCCGCAAAGCGTTTAGCTGCTGTCATGATGGCATCCCATGTGGATGGCATGCCATCTTTACCCGTTAAGGTGCGGATGAGCTCTGGGTCGTTTGCGCCCTGAATAAAAGCAGCGCGAACAAGATCTTCGCTAATGTTACCCAGACTTAGCTTCTTCGAATTGAAGCGAGTGATGAAGTCTAGCAAAGATTCGTCTTTTTCTCGAATGCACTTGAGGATTGTCCATTGCTCCTCGGTATACTTTCTTTGCTGGCTGAAGTGTTGGCTAAACTTCTGTTGGAAGTCAGCCCAGTCGTAGATGTGGTTGACCGGTAGACGATCGAACCACGCTCTAGCAGCCCCGACAAGCGTCATTTGGAACATGTAACACCACGTGGGTTCCGTCCAACTACTGACGGTTGCCCCGGCTATGAATCTGTTCAAATGATCATCTGGGTCAGATATACCATCATATGTGCCTATGCTGGACATTTGTTTGGCACTTTTTGGGGCGATTGCTTCCGCAATGTCCCTTGCAAATTTGGACGTTCCCGCATTTGCAACGTTTGGTCTGAATGTTTTGGAGAAGTCTCGTGGACTTCCACCTGTGCTTTTTGGTTTGAAGGCTTGTCCAAAATGCCTTCTCGGTTGGGAGTCCGTTTCCTTACGCTTCCCTTTTTCCCTATGGCGAGGGTTCGCGTCGGAGTCGGACTCCTCCGAGTCATCGTCCCAGTATCCTTCGAATTCGTCAGCCTGTTGGACGGAACGCAAGCGTTCGTCCAACTCAGCTTGGAATTCCTTTTGACGTGCCTCCGCCCATGCCTTAACCTCATCGAGAGTTTGGCGGGGGAGTCTTGTTCGTTTTTCTAACTGGGTATCGGTGATTCCCAGTGAGCGATTATTTACTGCACTTGCCCCAGCTTGGGTAACTGGGGTAGTGTTCGTAAAATTTACTTCACTTGCCCCGGCTTGGGTAGCCGGGGTAGTGTTTGTAAAAACTGTGTTGCCGGTATTCCCCCCAGTAGCTGGGGTTGTGGTTACCGGAGTTTCTTTAACCATCTTAGAAGTTTGAAAAAACTGGAGAAAAATGTTCTAGCTTTATGCACGGATGGCGCCAATGAAGAAACACTAACCGGACCCCGGGCAGATTACTGGTAACCTGGGGGTTAGATAGATGTTTCCCTCGAGGGGTTAGACCCTGAGAAGATGGTTCTTCTGATAACCTGCAAAACAGACACCGTGAGCTTGTCACTGAGAAGGGGGGGTTCCTCCTTGTGACCACCCTCCGGCGTGAGAATCAGACTAGATTGCTCTTTAAATATAAGTGTATATTAAGAGATTGCTAGAGCAGATATCAGGTATAATATGATGATATATGATAAGATGTGATGGTCATACCATTTGTGGTATTTATAGCCGAAGGTAGGTTTCCAAGGAGGTGTGGCCGGCTGCAACAGTGTTCCTGTTCCACCAACAGTGGCCTACGCACGTGCCCTGCTGGTAGTTGGTGGGTAGGCAGCGGCTGATAGTGACCAGGCCTGCTGTGTACTATTCCTTTTCCACCAACTGCCGGCTACGCACGTGGTATGGCAGTAGTTGGTGAGTAGGCAGCGGCTAATAGTGACACAGTACATGAGCATGCTGCTCGCCATACTGTTGTCAATAAGCTGTCATATCTTTAGTCAGATCTTTTTCCATACCTCGTCAGGTACAGTACAGAAGATCTTCCTGTATCGTACGGACTGGCTTATTTGGGCGGGAGTATTCCCCCTCCCGCCCTTGTGCGGGATTGTTCCCGGCTTTGCTCATTCCTTCAGGTGACACTGAGTGATTGAGAGCTAAGTGCCTTGTGCGTGTAGCCTTGCTGCGCGGGTGGCCTTCCCTGATGGCTTGTATCCGAAGCTGCGGGAACAGGCGGAGTCCTTCACCATCGGGAGGCATTTCCTGCGGGAACAGCTTGCGTACTGCGCGTAAGGACGTCACGTCTCTGAGCATGGTTGGTCCTGCGGATCCAGTTGGTTTCTGCGCAGACGTCCCTCTTCAAGGTGAGTCTTGTGGGTCCAACTGGGCTCTGCTGGGACCTACCTCTTCAATGACTCAACGGGTGAATGAGTATTGGCTTGAGTTATACGAGTCGGTTTAGTTCAACCTGAGTTTAAACAATCTCTTCCAATCTTATTTTTATCGTGTTTCTAATCACTAGCTATTTAAACTTGTTTATATCACCAAAATCAACATTTAATTTATTAAAATAAAAATACAAAAAAAGAAAAATAATAATCAAATTTCAACAGTATAAAAGTTGGCCTTGAAATTAAAAACCTTTTACTCGGTTTTTAGTCATACTATATATCCTTCATTTCACACTTAGATCACCAACCCACACCTTCTATAAATCCACCTAATATTCTCCTCTTTCAAACTTATAGCATTCAATCCACACACTCATTTTCAACAAGTTATGATCATCTCTTCATCACAAATTCAACATGGAAAAATCTAAACAATCGATCACCTGTCCGATTCACGACCTGGCTCGCTCTCGATTATTCGTGTCTGGCTTTTACTGTTGGGGCTGGGAATTCCTTACTGCTCTCATGCTATTTAGCCATTAAATCACCCTTGATTATATTATATTAAACGCTCTAACCTTTTTTTATTATAAACTTTAGAGATTAGTTACTTTGCACAAATTAGTTAGTTGTAACGAAAAATGGTGCAACGGTCTTCTCCTGCGCCGTTTTTGGTGAAGACTTATCAGTTGGTGGATGATCCAAAGACGGATGGGGTGATTTCGTGGAACGATGATGGTAACGGGTTTGTGGTTTGGAAGACTGCTGAATTTGCTAAGGATTTGCTCCCTAATTCGTTCAAGCATAACAATTTCTCTAGTTTTGTTCGCCAGCTTAATACTTACGTAAGTTCTCTCTTCGAATATACACACGTAACAAATACTAAATAGTTATAATAACTATAGTTAAATAAGTATATATGCATAGTCTTGGTCAAATATTATAGAAGGAAAGGTATTTAACTATAGAGGTGACTAAATAATGTTTTTATGTATCATGTAAAAAGAATATATCCAGTTGTTTGGCTGGTATGTATTACGTTTTACTTAAAATTGATTGTGTATTAAATTATTTAGAGAGATTCATTTGACAGATACCATTAAAGACAACATATTTTTTGTTTTTCCCTAATTAATATATATTCTGTCAACAATTTTTTTCACAATTTTGTTTTTGATTTAACATTTAGCATTATGCCATTATTAGTCAATGCATCCATATATATTAATATATTTATATATATAATATTGATAATAATGGTTAAACATAATGGGTGTGAAAGTTTGATTTTACGAAACATACTTTATTTTATTGTTATCTTTTCTTGTTATACTAACAATAAAAATGCATAACGTGTTTGATGTGCATATATTGTTTTCTATTTATGCCATCTGTTTGCTTTTGGGTTAAGAAAAGTAAACAGTGCATGTTTTTGACTTAGTGGCCGGTTCATAATTTGTTTAATGTTTCTCTTTTTATTTCTCTCATATTTGTTTCTTAAGTAGTCATGGGTTTATATTTCTATCCAAATCTATAACCGAAATTTTATTTATTTATATTTACTTAACTGGATTTGGTTATAAACTTTTGGTAAACTGCTCACTTTGAATATGAATAAATATAATTAAACTAATAAAATATATTACGACTTAAATAATATAAACCTTCAAGAGCACGTGATGTTATCATTTATTTTGAACAACCAACAAACTGTATTTATATTAACCACCAAAATAACACTAAGAAGGTGCTAGATATTCCAGAAGCCACCTCTTTATCCCGTTGGATAGATGTACGGTGTGTCTACATCTCACCCTCCCCAGACCCTACTTATAGCTTTGCTGTTGGTGAGACTTAACTGGGTATGATTGATTAATTGATGAAGGTGCTAAATATAAGTTACACCATATTCACCAAACATAAACAAGATCAACCACTAATGTCCATCCTTTACACTCTTACAAATAACTGAAATTAAACACATTCCATCTTTCTCACGTTAGCCCCGACCATTTTGTTAAATTTTTACCCACAAAAAACTCAATGACTTGACCTCTCCCATTGTACTTCTTGCGCATTCAAAGACCAACACGATATTGTCTTAGGTGGTTAATGGTTCCCCTCCAAGAGGATTTTCTTTAAATGATTTTACACTTGACTAACAATTTGCAGTTTATCTAGTATTCTGATTTCATTAGCATATCACACACAAAATTTAAAAATATAAAAATTGGTCCTAATGTCTATTTGGAATTTTGGTTATTCAACAAATCATACACAATCATATGCATTGATAAAATAAGGAAAGAAAACTTCATACACCATCACGGATCTTCACGCACAATTTTTCGCATATACGGTTTGAATGACTATACGGGTCTTACAGGACCTGAGATGTGTCAGGCCTATACGAGCAATTGAAGATCTTTACGGCTTGTATAGGGATAGGGATATATGAGTCGTATAGGCTGAAAAAGCTATTTTTTGTGTCCTATACAAATAATGTGTGGCAAGTACGACTTATATAGCCCTATACAAATCGTATAAGCATGTACATTTAGCATGGAGGTGGTTTATGAAGATCAGCTCCACGTCAACTTTTATATCAGTATTTTAGTAGTAATTTTCATGGGGCATTTATGTCATTTGGTAGGGCTTCCACAAAACTCTACCGGACAAATGGGAGTTCGCCAACGACTCCTTCAAACGCGGTCAACACAACCTTCTAGTCAACATCCACCGCCGGAAAACCGTGACGTCATCTAAACCAAAGCCTGACGTCAGCAACCGAACCGTCGGTTCACGTTCCGGTTCCGGTTCCGGCTACGACCTCGGCTCTAGTTCAACCTCCTCGCCGGAATCCAAAACTCCGGCTACCGTTACGGCGGAGCAAATCGAAAACTTGTCCGGCGAGAACGAGAAGCTGAAGAGAGAGAAGAGTATTCTCACAGCGGAGCTAGCTCAGGCGAAGAAGCAGTGTGACGAGCTGGTGGCATACCTGACGGAGCACGTTAACGTCTCGCCGGAGCAAATCCGGCGGGTTGTTAACGGTGGTGTGGTGGTTGGTGAGACGGTTACGGTTGGTGAGACTGACGTCATGGATGACGTCGTGGATGGAGAGTGTTTTAGGTTGTTTGGGGTGGTTTTGAAAGATGGGAAAAGAAGGAGGGGGTGTTTTGACAAAAGTGAAAGTTCAGGGGGTGAAGTGAAAAAGATGAAAGGTGAGAGTGACGTCGGCAGTGACGTGGGAATATTCCATGGGAGAGTAGGTTATATTCGATAAATGAATAAAAGTTATATCTTTTGGGCTTTGTTTTTTTTTTTTTTATCATTTTATTATTATGTGTCTTTTATGTTTGATTAGGTGAACAACAACTAAGTTGTAATATAAACGTTTTCATCATTTTTATTGTTATAGTAAATTTTAAAATTTTTAGTCGTAGCTCAGTCACTTCTTTTAGGAGAGGTACTCGGTTCGAGGCCTGGTGCTTACGTCGAGGAGGTTAGGGGGTTATCGTTAGAGATAAACTCAAAGTAGACGTTGAAAAACAAATGTATGATTATGACCTAATGAAAATATGTGTTTGAAATGAAAAGAGAAGTGTTTACACCAGAATGGAAGACAGATGAACTGATGAAGCAACAAGATGTGTCACTACTAAGTAAGATCAATAGACTCAAGTGCAAGGAAACAAAGTATCAAACGCATGTTGGTTTGCTTTACTTGAAACGACTTTTAAAAGCAGCTTGACCCATTGTCAAACTACTACTTCCCAAGGCCATAAGAAAAGAAACCTTTGTTAAATTTACACACGTGTGTTTACTCTCATCTATCTAAAGACCAAAACGTTAGGCTTAGCCAGTTTGAGCGTTAACCTTCTTTCTAACGGGTTGATCAAGAAATTCATGAGAACACTCTATAATGTATTGCATGCTCTTCAAAAGAGTTCAAACACGCCTTATGACAAAAAAGATTGTTTTATAACCCAAAAAACATTTAAATGATTTTTTGATTTATGCATGTCATTCTTGCACATGACCCATGCTAATCTTCTCCATAAGTTCCCGTACTTCCAATATTATCGTTCCATTGGTATTGAATATTGATAGGTTTTAGTGAGAGATTTTATAGAAAAGTTGGTGACGTTAGTGAATTCCAAAATGTTAGGAATCAGTCAATCTAAGTCGGTTTACCGTAATTGACTTTCAATCTTTCATAACCTATCCATTGTTATTATAACAAAAATCGGTTGATGATATTAAGTCTTCTTTTGGAATCACCTAGGAAAAAAAGAAAGATGTTTAAAAAAAAAATACTTAAAAACCAATTTGACAAATTATACATACAGATAAGATACCAATTCAATGATGCATCAAACAAATCAAAGACTTAATTTTTGTAAAAAGAAATAAACTATTATTTTTGGAGCAATCATGGCAATCATGCGATGCATACGATTGGAGCCAAATAGATCAATGACCGTCGATGAATTCAAAGCGTGGTTACGCACCTATGACGACAACCATGATGGTCGTATCAGCCAAGAAGAGTTCAAAGAGGCGCTTCATGGTCTTAGAATATGGTTTGGGAGTTGGAAAGCTAAAAAAGCGATGGAATCAACTAATTCCAATCACAGTGGCACCATCGACAGCGCCACAGAAATGGAGAAGTTGGTGAAGTTTGCGCAAAAGCACTTGCATATGAGGATATATGAATCATGAAAGGTCTAGTTGGGTTGTTTTCTTGTTAGTTTGATATTTATTGGAGATGAAGCCTTAATGTATTTCACTATTTTGTGTGCTTTTTATTGAGAGTAATGTGTATGTTTCTTATGCATTATTTAAAGATCGTCTTTAACCCATGATAGTATTTGTCGTCCGTCTTCAGATCTGTCATTTGTTAAAAAGATCTTTAAAATGAATGTATAAAGATATAAAATTACTCTTTTACGTATATTTGAGATAAGAGTAAATACTCATCAATAATTTCTTGTAACTGTAATACTCTTGCATACGTTCATAATTGTATGAAATTGTTTATATCTGCGTAGAGATGCATATAGCTGTATCAATATCCATAATAAAGATATTTAAGGATGTAATTATGTAAATACTATTTATATTTGCATATTATTTAATCTCAATCAATAACGAGCCTATAACATCTAAAACTTTTCAAAACGTTGCCACGTAAAAAAAAGTATATTAATTTTAATTATAATTACTCCAACAAAAGATCAGGCTACAGAAAAATAACTTTTACTGTAAGGTTACTATTCTGTGACATAATCCAGAGAATTACAATGATCGAGATTCGTATCGCCTAGAACCAATAATTTGGTCATTATTCCCCCTAACCTTTCCTTTGACATATGACATAAAGAGAGGAACAAATACCCTCATCACTAATGCAAAGTTGCAAACACCACTTGCTGGATTACAATAACTGATGATTATGAATCTATAAAAGATGTACAAATATTTTAAACAATAATATTTAAATCACTATTATGAACACTTAAAATGATATCTAAGGGATTTGTTAACACTTAATTCAAAGTCATTTAGAAAGAACAATGAGATTATCTAATTTTTTGATGGATTGAAATACGGTTTGTGTCTTGAAACCGTCATTTAGCTCTATTATCTCAAGTTCTTTCGTTTTAGAAAATGTAACGCTACATACCAAGGTGTATCAGTGTATGCACAAATTCATTTTTTGTACCAGAAACTGAGTCATGTCAAATAATGTGATATAGTTTATAGCTGAATGCAAATAAAACTAACACATCAAAAGAATTTTCCGTTAAAGAAAGGCCAAAATAACATATATAAAACAAATCGAAAAAAAAAATTTAGACAAAGAAGTGCATATGGTTCTTACAAACCGATTCTAAAACTAAAAGCTTACGAGCTAAACTTAAAAAAAAAACAATGACTGCCATTTCACGTTGTTTAGGCTAACTGACCCAACGAACGAACTCAGCCAGTTTAAGTTACCGTTTTTCAAAACTGCAATTAGCGTTTAGCGACTGACCTATATTTTCATCAAAACACGATGGAAGTATGGAACCAATAAAGTTACACAAAAAATCAATTCATACATATTTACCTTATTATCATTTTATGAATTAAACATTCACACAATAAAACATAAACAAATACACAAAACCACTATCAAACAAAACAAGTTAAAAGTCATGAAAAGAAATTAACTTCTAAAATTGTACAAAAGCTTTCCTACTTCACTAGTCACTACCATAACAATAAATAAAAACATTCAACATAACTCAAACATACATAAAAACAAAACAAAACAAAACAAAGCTTTCAACTTCTACCATGGTACATTAACCTCTTCTTCAAACTTCACTTCAAATCTCTTCACCTTCTTTTTCAACCCGTTAACGACATCCCGCGTCTTTCTCGAAGCTTCCTTCAGTTTCTTTAACTCGTCTTCATACCTTTTAATCTCGCCTTCGACACGTTCGTGTTCCTTCTTAGCCTCCACATACGTTTCCACATCCGACCTACTTCCGAACTCAGATACGAGGTTTGAAAGTTTAGCAATCTTGTCTATTAAAAATCTGACTTTCATTCCCAATGAAGCAAACGACTTTAGGGAATTATCCCATACATCGAAGTCTTCCTTCGTCGTCGTGAGCTTGGAGTTTCTTATCTCGTTTGCGATCTTGACGGTTTCGCCGATCATACCTGCAACTAACTTGTGATATAAGTTATCTGGAAGGTTGTCATGGAGGAGCTCTTTTCTATCCATGCAGAGTTTGAAGTAACTCATTTGGACATCTTCTGGAAGCTCGGAGTCAATGCACACGCCTTTGACCGTTATGTGAAAGTCTTTGAAGGATTCCAGGTCTTGAAGTGGAAGGTCGGGCTCGGAGGGTCTAAAACCTTCTAGAACCTCGGAACCGATCTCTTCGCTATTGTTTCCGGATGGTGCCATGTTGCCGATGATTTGTGATGCTGGAGTCAACAATTTGTGCTTTTTGCGGACCATGGTTACTGAGCGTTTTCCACGCTTGGATTTTGGAGATGGCGTATTGGTTTCTATGTGAATAAAAAAATAAAAAAATTATATATTACAAAAAAGTTATTAATAAAATAATATTAACTTTGAGATTGTAAAACCAAACGAATGTTTAACTTTTACCGAACAAAAGATCGAACACGAACAACTAAACAAGTGAGGTTTTCTTGTTCGTGTTTGTTTGTTAAGAAAATGACCGTGTTCGCTTATGCTTGTTGGTTAACAATATAAACAAACGGTTCATAAACGTAATTGAACATAGATGAATGGGCATAGCTGAGCTAAAACCAACTAAAAGTAAATGTGATCAACAATGTATGGGGTCAAGAAGATTATTAATACAATAAAACTAGACTAACTGTAACGGGCCTAAAAACTTAAAACAAATATATTAACAAAATAACGTAAACTTAAATAACCATAAGCTAACAAACCTAAACGAGGATAAATGAACGAACATTCACTAATATAAATGAATAAACGAACCATGTGTTTATGTTTGTTTGTTTAACTACTTGAACAAAAAAAATTGTTCATGTTCGTTCGTTTTTAAATAAACAAACATAAAGCAAACTTCCCAACACTACACAATATGGAAAAAAAGTTATTATAGTCATAGCTCCAGCTGAAACAAACCTGGAGTCGTTAGTTCAGTTTGCGCCTCTGAATTTAAACGGGCAATAACATCATCTGCATTCTTCCAATCATTCGCCCTAACTATATAAACCTACAAATCACAAAAAAGAAAAAAACAAATTACACATGTATGCTAATAAAGTAATGGTAACATTGATAATTATATATAACCATTTGTTTTTGTTAATCATGTACCTTAAATTTGTGAGATTCGATTAAAGAGAAGACAATAGCATCGCCATCAAGCAAGTTATTCCGAACTGCAAACTTTTTCCATCCGGCACTAAGCGCGCACTTGTCAGCAATGTATTTGACGGAATGAATCTCACCATTTTCATCTTCTATCTCCATTTCACTATCGGTTTTTGGTAAATTTAACCTCCCAAACCACTGTGGAAAACCCTGTATCCAAATAAACGCATTATTTTTGCACATGTCAGCAAGTTCATGCTCATTTATTTAACTTAAACAGAACAAACAATAGAACTCGAACAATAAACAAACAGAGTTTTCTTGTTCATGTTCGTTCATTACAAAAACAAATATGTTTGTGTTCGTTCATTAATAGTATAAACAAACATTTCGGGAATGTAAAGGAACGAACATAACTAAGCGAACACCAATAAAAGTAAACATGAACATATATGATTTAGGCCTAAAAGTTTATTAAGACTAGACTAAATTATAATGGGCCTAAAAAGTTTAGAAGACCGTGCACGTAAACATAAACAAACATTCTAACGAACATAATGAGCGTAAACTAACAAAGATAAAACAAACATAAATGAACAAACGAGACACCGCATGTTAGTTCGTTTAACTAAATGACCAAACAACAGACTGCAAGTTGTTGAGAATACAATGATATTACCATCCAATATCCAGTGTCACTTTGTCCTCTGACCATCTTTGAATAGTTTGGATGCTCGGGTCCTAAGTTTAACTGAATCTCCTCAGCTTTGACCAAGGCAGGCGGTTTTGGTTTTGCATTTTTGGTTGCAGAGTTTCCTTTTGGAGAGCTGCATATCAACCAAAGGCCATCACTTTCAACTTTCAAGACTCTTTTTTAAGAGCATCTAAACGAACTGAATGAACACAAATGAAGCTTGTTTGTTTCGTTGATTTAAATTCAACCAGACAAATAAACGAACAAATACACATAAACAGACATATTTTCTTGCTCATGTTCGTTCGTTAAGAAAATAAGCAAGTTAGTGTTTGCTTATGCTTGTTTGTTAATATTCTAAACAAACGGTTAACAAAAATATATATAATAATGAACAAACATAAAGAAACAAGACTTGTTTATGTCCGTTCATTTAACTTTAAGCAGACGGACGAACAACACGAACGCCTAAACAAACATATTTTCTTGCTCACGTTCGTTCGTTAAGAAAATAAACATGTTTTTGTTCGTTATGTCCATTCCTTATATTCTAAACAAATGGTTGATGAACACAAATATACATAAATGATAATAATTGAACATAAAGAAAACACAGATTAAAAGTGAATGTGAATATCCAAATTTAAGACTAAATATATCTTTCATTGCATCCAACATTTCGAAAGTAAACAAGGATATCTAAACAAAGATTTTGAAACATGAAAATTAAACTAACTTTAAATTAATACTAGTAACAGATAAATGTTAATTACTACTGATACATTCAAACATATATGAATGAGCATAAACGAACGTTATATGAACAAGCATAAACAAATGTAACTTAACAAGCAGAACATGCATTCATGTCCATTCATTTAATCAAATCAACAAACATTTGTGTTCATGCTCATTCGTTTATCACATGAACGAACATAATCAACTTCCCAGTCCAAAGTACACCAAACGCCCAGTTCATTTACAAGCCTACCTTTTTAAATGATATTAGTAATAGAGAAATTTTAATTAATATTCAAACAAACAAGCAAGCATATATGAAAAATTAAAATCAAACATATATGAACAAACAAAAACAATCGTAAATCAATAGACATGCAAACACATAAACATAATTTAGCAAACAAAACATGTGTACATGTTCGTTTGTTTATTAAATGATCAAACTTCCCAGTTGACAAACAGTTCACCAAATGTTCGGTTCGTTTACATCCTACTTTTTAAACAAAACAAAGACAAGAAACAAGCCATAAAAGCAAACAAACAAAAACTGACCTCAAAGACTTGCTAGAAGAATCTTGCCCTTCCTGTTAACAAATTAGCAACATGTAAGCTCAACTCAAACTATTGTTCTAGCTGAAAAAAATAAAAAAATAAAAAAACCCTAAACGTAGAAAGTACTAATTTAAAAAAAACGGCAACTTTCTTGTGTTTTAGGCTACCGTACTCCCCAAATTTGGAGAGCCCCATCGCCCCCCTCTAGCCAGACTGTGTTGTGTTAACCGGGCCTACGCAGGCTTCAGAGTTTGGCTTGGGCGTTTCCCCGGGAAACCATACCACCGACTGTCACTTGACAGTCGTTGTGCCGTCACAAAAGCAAAACTTGTTGGCGTAACACGTTAAGCAAATTAAGCAAATTTTCAATAACAGATTAGCAACATGTAAGCTCAATCCAAACTATTGTTCTAATTAAACAATACAAAAAAAAAACCTAAACTTAGAAAGTATTATTTTTTGTTTAGAACGGCAACTTTTTTGTGTATTAGGCTACCGCACTCCCCAAATTTGGAGAGCCCCGTTGCCCCACTCTGGCCAGACTACCATGTTATCTTAACTGGGCCCACACTAGCTTTAGAGTTTGGTTTGGACGTTCCTGGGAAACCAAACTGCTGGCAGACTCTTTGGTGTAACATGTTAAGCAAATTAAGCAATTTTTCATTAACAAAGTAAGCTAATTATAACAATATTCTGTAACAGAATAATAATAATAATAATAATAATAATAATAATAATAATAATAATAATAATCAAGGAGAATACTTACAGTGTTTTGTTCCGAAAGCGGAGTCGGCTTCTCGACAACGTCATCGAAATCTCCGTATCTCACCGGCTTCGATTTCTTCCGTTTTCCCTAACAATATCAATATCAATAATAATAATAATAATAATAATAATAATAATAATAATAATCAGTCAATCGAATTCACATAAAATAACAATAATAATAATAATTAGTTACCAGAGAAGAGGTTAACGGAGACAGAGGAGATGGTAGTGATGAATTAGGGTTAGAACTATTATTATTATTATTATTATTGGATCGAATCAATTGAGAAATAGTGAAATCTGCAGGTGGTGGATTGTTAGGGCTTTGGTGTGGTATGAGGAATAAATCAGTGTTTTGTGGTTCCGGTGGCGGTGGTTGATTGGATTCTCCGGCGAGTGGTGCTGCAGCTGCTGCCATGGCGACCAAGGGTTTTGAAGAGAGCGGTAAAATGTGTGTGCAGAGAAGATGAATGCGCAATTTCAAAATATATGGATAGACACGTGTGGTTGTTATTATTACTGAGCTGGTGTGACGACGAAACAACACGAATTTGATAGTTGTATAGTTTATGGTTAGTCGAAATTAAACGAGACAGCTTGGCTAGACTTGAGCTCGCGTTTGAAGTTAAACGAGTCGAGTTTGCATCAAATCGAGTTTTTTAGGTCGTTTTTTTTTATTACGGACCTGTGGTGGCGACGTAGCGATGCGAATTTGATCGGTGTATGGTTTTTGATTAGTTGAGTCAGGGTGGGTTTAAGCTAAAGGTCGAAATTAAATGAGGTAGCTTGGGCTGTGATCGGTTATAAAAATGAGCCAATATGGTTCAAGTTGTTTCAAATTGAGTTTTTTTAGATAGTTTTATTCAAGTTTTTATCAATTGAGCTACGAGCTGCGAGTTTTTTTTGAATAGCCCTATTAAAATTAAGTTAGAATAATAAATTCGTAAATGTCTATTAGCACGTGTTTAATTTCTGATTAAAACGAGATAAATTCAACTGGTGTCGGTTGAGTACGTTATGGTAGCGGTACTAATTATCCCCCAAAAAATACAAACAAATGACTTGGTTATCAAGATAGCAGGTTTAAGGAAAACGAGCTAATGAAGGATGTAGAGGGGCTCAAAAGGCGAAGCTAAATTGTTCAAATCAAAATAGATAAGGTTGACACTATTTGAGGAGGGAACTTGTGTAAGAAGACACGCTTATTTCCTAAAGGGAGCGTGGAGAACGAAGTAAGATGTGGTTATCATTCGACTCTCCAACATGTGAATACGTAACTAAAACTCCATCCATTCTCTATTACTACTACTCTTACTCTCTGTCAACAACTTATCACCAGACAAACCTCCACCGATTCTCGTGACGAAGACTGATTGCAGAAGGCTTCCTCTTGTGGTGAAACTAACGGTCTTTCTTTCTTAGCGGACATCTATGTTATCCAAATGAAGACCCTCCTGAGTACCACAATCGGACTCCCATTTACCTTGTAGCAATAATTTTTTTAAGTAACAACATGCATAAAAATATTAGTGCATAGTTAATCTACATATAACTCGTAAATCTCTATAGTTAAGATTATAAAAAAATAATAATATGTTTTTAGTGTTCTCTCTTAACATATTCAATTTTACACGGAGATGATTGGTTGTTGACGGCTTAGTTGTACCTACAATTTCTTTTTCGAGGTTAATAACCAACAATTTATGAAACTAGAAGCTTTTGCGCAATTTGCTTCTGACGTAGAATCAATTGACAACCGATGAATTCGTTCTTTACAATGGAATTAGCTTATATGATATCGAATTAACGTTGTATGTTTATATTAATTCAGTATTGTTGGCATATGCATACATGATACTTGTGAGCTATGATATGCATGAAAATATTACAAGAGTAATGACATGCATGGTTATTAGTATTTAATAACCATACTTCATGCTTGTGTTATCTTTAAATTTCTGCCATATATGTTGGGTTTAATTTCATGTCACATATGGTAAGACCTAGATATATCTAGTGAGCAAATTGTTGTTGGATATGAAAGCCAATGCAAGGAATAAAACGAATAAAAATGAATTCTTGCATGCTATTCATTGCTTTGAAGAAAATGAGAAGAAGAGTGAATACCAAAGTTTACAATGAGTACATGGTGGAATAAGGTTATATAGACAAGACAATGAGAATCTGTTGGTTTGTGCCAAAGAAGAGGATACTGGCAATGTTTAAAGACATTTGCCCTGATCCTTTTGTCAACGGACACCGTCATTTAACTGTGGAGCTCTCCTCTTATGCACCACAGTTACGTCTAAAACGTGTTGGTGGTATTTACGGATGTGACATTTCTTGTAAACTCTATATCTATCCTGTGGGACAAAATATAATTATGTGAGATTTGAATAAAGTGTCACGTATATTTTTTCTTACAAGTATCAATCACTCACCCCTCCTCGCGCTTATTTGAGGGTTTGCGATAATGGGGACTAGCAAATTTAATTGGCCAAATTGACGAATAACGGTTTCAAATTACGAACTATGATACATTAAAAGTGCTTGAACTCTAGAACACATAAAAATAGTTATCAAATTACATTTTGTGATTTTGAAAGTTATTAGGCGGTTTTGGGGGCTGAAATTGAATCAACAACGTTCATGAAAACATCTTAGGTAAATCTCAAATCATATCATACTGCTATGTGTCGTCCATGTAATAGATTCTTGGTTTAGAAATGACCCCCCTCAAATATTACCAACACGTGTTAGAGCTTAATAGTTAAGCATTAGGTTATCAATTGCCTGTGTACAATGATTAACAATTAACAATTACAGAACTTAAATTTATGAGATGAGTACATAAAGCAAAATATACAATTAACTATTTATTAGCTTGCAAGCTAGAATTGAGTTGAAAATATTTGATCCCGACTAAGGACTTACTTTTTGTGAGACAACTTTTTGAAGTTTGGTTAACTTTGTGTTGATTTGGCTATTATTTTCATATTAATACTTGTTCGTTTGTGTTCATTAAAAAATGTGCCCCCTACTTCGTTTGTGCCCGTTAGTGTTCATTGTTGCCCGTTTACAAAACTAATGAACAAACACGGACAAACAGGACCATCTCAATTCCTTCACGAACATATACACGAAATTACATTCGATACAATGTTTATGGACCTTCTGATTGTCCAACAAAGGTTAACAGATGAACACAAACAAGATCTCATCCAATTCGTTCAATTCGTTTACAACCCAAGGAAATACTAAGCCCTCTAACACAAAGTTGAAGTTAAGACAAAACTATACATCCGTTAAAAGTGTTAGTTACTTTTAAATAATCCCAACTATGCCATGTTTGCAAATAACAATTCCAAATTAACACTTGGCTTGTGTGTTCCCAACTAAAGATGTATATGTTTACAACGGGCCGCGACTAATAGAACTCTAATGTCGTTAGTTGCAGATCGCAAAAAAATAAACGTCTTTGGCTGGAAAACTCAATCTTTTTGACCGAAACCACTTTGTAACATTTGATCGGACATTTATGAACATTTTTCTAGTAAAAGCCCAGTTATTTAGGTCGCCGGAACCCTAAAACCGCCGTCAGCGTCAATTGGTGGTGCTTAAGTGATGGTCGTAATTGGTTGGCGGTGAGTTTTCTGGTAAAAAACCTTTTCCCGGCAACCCGCAACTAACGCTGTTAGAGTCCTGTTAGAAGTGCCACTAGCAAAATGTTAAGTTGGAATCCACGCTTTTATTAAAACGATCATTTGCATATTAAGGGGTGTTTGAGATTCCTTATTGTTAAACAATTCTAAACAACATTTTCACTTGAGTTATAATATGATCATAAGAAAAAAATTATTATTATGTGATTCCCGCGAATATACGGACGAAATACGGATAAGAGTCGGCGGAATAATAATAACATTAGCACCCATAAGACGATGGTAGGCGGCGGCGCGGCGACACTTCAGCCACGACTGATCTCATCGTTCGTCGGAAACTGTCGATCAACGCAACCCCTACATAACCTCTTTCGCTATAACCCAGGTAATTGAATTGAATTGAATTGAATTTTTTATCTTTAAAATTTTAAATACTTATTATGCACACCAAGTATTCGATGAAATGACTGGTTGTTTGATTTTGGACTTCTGTGACTTTACAAGATCACAATGAGCATATTTTGTTAATTACCCTATTGGGTAATAATAGAATCTGGTAGTTGAATTGGTTATCTTGAAGTATATGTTGTTATGCCCACCAAGTGTTTGATGAAAAGACTGCTTTTTGACTTATTAGATGCAGTACAAATATGTGAATTATAATAATAGACCATTGGACAACAAATCAATAACTTTGTAGTAATCTTATATAAACAAATTCTGGATACATTTCGTATAAAATCCTTCATTTTGGTGTGAATTCATGTTTACAGTAAGATACGTTTAACGAATAACCAAACATCCTTTATAGTATAAGTATCCTTCATTAAGCTCCTGCTCAAGTAGTTTTAATTATCAGGTGGGCTGCTAAATGCTAATATTATTAGCACTTAGCTAAACGCAGAAGCCCACTTCATATCCTTTCCTAAGCTCCACCCCCCACACCTTTTGCTGCGAACGGTACCTTGCGTTTGTTAACGTTTTTTTTCCTCCCTGGCCACCATACGATACCTGCTCATTCGGTGCTCACTCTTCTGTCCATTACACAGGTGTTGTTCAACCATTTTGCTGCATCCTTAGCCTCTATAGTATCACTAGATCAAATGGTTTTGGGTAATCTCGGCTCTTTCAATTGATTTTCTGTATTGTTTCTCTCAAAACTAACTAGCTGGCCGAATTCAGTTTCAGCATGTTAGGGAGATTTCGAGCCAAGCGGAGCTGACTCGTATAGTTTCGAGCTAGTGCTGGCTCTGATCGAATTCGGATAATGAACAGCTCTCTTCTAGAATATAAGTAACAATCCACAACCAATGCGACAATGCTTTACGGTTTAGATAATCAATACAACAAAAACACCATCTTCACCATCCGAATATGTGTACTTACAATATGTACGCAGTACGCCTATATAATCGTTCTTACAACAAATTTCCTCAAGATCTCAAATCAATATGAACTTGGTTTTAAAATGCGCACATTAGGAGCACGTTATCTTGCGTCACCTGATGCGGTGAATCAGCTTAGGCCAAATCTGCCTGTGGCTCGCTACTCACACAAAATTAGCTCGAAAAAGCTCGCGTAAATAAGCTTGAGCCAAATTGGTTTGCATGAATTTCGAGTCGAGTTTGAGACTTTGAGTTCGCTAAAGTAGTTTTAGTTTAAGTCATCTGCTAAAATTTGCCCAAATGATGTATACAAAACACAAATGAAACTAAGCAAGGGCGGCTACTGCCTGCAGTCCTCTACAGTTTCCCAGAAGTGACAACTTTATACTTTACGGGTCTACAGAAGTTTGGGCGGAATAGGTTGTGCAATACCGTTTCAAGCCGAGTCGAGTCTTGTATACAATCCTTTTTAGACATGACAAATGACAACAAGTTAACATGTCTAAACATCTAAACATATGTTTCCATACATGTTTTAAGGATGAAAGCGCCAGTTAATCCATCTATTTAACTTCATATATTCTAAGGTCAACAACATCTTTTTTCACTCAAACTTTAATGCGTCACATAGGAAGAACAAGAATGTTTAAAGAAATTATTTATTTAACCAATGCAAATTTATCTTGTTCATTGGTTTCATTGGTTTTGTCTATAAACATCTCTCCATGCTATTACAGGCCAAAAACATGTTTTGATGCGACAATCAAGACCGTTCACTGGAATAACAAATTTTTTATTCAATAAAAGGTATTATTTATCACATCATGTATTATTTATCACAAGCCTATTTTTGACTTCCAACCGTCAACTTTTACCTAATTTCTATTGAACTAGCAGAAACACAGATGAAATACAAAACAGCACACGCAAACGTTTAAAACCAGGAAAATTATCACCCCGCCGTCCTGTTCCTGATCACATATTAAAGCCTCCTTATGTGGCATCTAAGAAGCCACCTGGCATTGCAAGTGGACCCGAAGTGCATGATGAAAAGGGTATAGAATGTATGCGAGCTTCCGGTAAGCTCGCTGCACATGTTCTTCAGTATGCGGGTACATTAGTAAAGGTAATATTTGACTTTTATTATTCTTATTATGATTATTAATATTATTATTATTGTTGTTGTTGTTGTTATTATTATTATTATTAATAATATTATTATTTTTATTATTGTTGTTGTTATTATTATTATTATTATTAAACCTTTGTTCTGAACTGGCTAATGTATTGACAGCCAGGTGTCACCACAGATGCCATTGATCAAGAAGTTCACCAGATGATTATTGATAACGGAGCATATCCTTCGCCTCTCGGTTATGGTGGATTTCCCAAAAGTGTTTGCACTTCCGTTAACGAATGCATTTGTCACGGAATCCCTGATTCACGTGAACTTGAGGTTTGATTTGTTAATAACATTTACAACAAATTTCTCATCTTTTAGATATATAGCAAGTTTCACTCTTCGTCCTTATACCAAGGATATAGCATACATCATCCTTTATATATGCATTTTGTCACAGTTTTACTTTAACGTTTACAATTTTTTTCATTAAAAGAGAAAAATGACGAAAACGGTCTCACATGCAAGGCCTGTTATTGGACTTAACATGAAAGATTAATGCTTGTTAGCGGAAAGGACGTAGATTGTGACAAAATGTAAACATAAAATGCTGATTTCTGTTGTTTTTATAGTTTTAAGGACGGAAAGTGAAATATGCTATATATCTAAAATGTTCAAAGTGTAATTTGTTCTAACAATTTTTTAATTTTTAAATCACTCTTTTTTATCATCTCATTCATGACCGATACATTTTTTTTAATTTACAGGATGGTAATATTATCAACATAGATGTTACCGTTTATCTCAATGTATGTTCTTTTCATTTTCACATTCATTGTTTCAACATTTTAACAACAATCTGTAAACTTTTTATCATTGAGATTATGAGAATGTGGTGATTACTGGCACAGGGCTACCACGGTGACACGTCAGCAACATTTTTTTGTGGCGATGTCAGTGACGAGGCGAAAAAACTGGTCCAGGTATTGCTTCTATGAACATTCTTTTTCCTTTTTGCATTTTAGTAATAATATTTTTATATTTGCTACATTTAAAATTTAGGTAACTAAAGAAAGCCTATACAAAGCAATATCCATATGCGCACCGGGAGTCGAGCTGAACAAGATTGGCAAAATTATACAGTAAGAATATCTAACTTTCTTGTAAGCCCGGCAAAAGTGCGAAGAGGTCGAGTCGGGCCGAGCTGCTCGCGAGCTACTCGAGATCGGCTCGTTAAAAAGCTCGTTCGAGCCGAGCTTTATCGAGCCTGAGCTCGAGCTCAAGCCTAAAAATAAGTTTATTAAACGAGCCCGAGCCCGAGCTTTACTTATCGAGCTCGAACCGGCTCGCGAGCCTAAACGAGCCTGGCATTTATATATATATTTTTTTTAAAAATATATATTTAATAATTTTTAATTAATAAATATAATGTTATGAAAAAATAAATAAAAATAACTAAATAATATATATTCTTCTATACATAAAATTATAACGGAAAAAAATATATTAAATAATTATAGTTATATAAAAAAATAATTAATAAATAGTAAACGAGCCGAGCAGATGATGATAATATTCAACTTTTGTTTTCTAGTGCTCATGCAGATGAACATGGTTATGGTGTTGTGGAACAATTTGTGGGCCACGGGGTCGGGCGATTATTCCACAGTGATCCAGTTGTTCTACACTACAGTAAATTTTCGAAACTTTGTTTTCCTTAATATTATAACCTTAAACTTTCGAAAATTAGTAATTGTACGACGTTGGGGGTCTCTTTAGGGAACAATGAACGTGGACGTATGATGTTGAACCAGACATTCACCATAGGTATGTAATATGTTACATTGTTACCAACTTGTTTTCTTGACAACCTTAATTTTGACCAAATTCTTGTTGTAATGGTTTTGAGTTTGGTTTGGGCAGAACCGATGCTGACAATGGGTAGTATACACCCGAGAATGTGGGATGATAACTGGACGGTTGTCACTGAGGATGGGAGTTTATCGGCACAGTTTGAGCATACTATTTTGATAACCGAAAATGGTGCTGAGATTCTTACACAATGTTGATTGTGAACTACAGATTATTAAATGCCATTCTTTAGTGTTTAAAACTTCATGTGTTTTAGATTCTTGAAGAGATCATTGTATTTTTGCCAATTTGCACTTGTAATTTGTTAAAACAGTAAAAAAAATAGCACAAGGGAGTGAGAATAATAAATTAATAATATTCTATTATTATCTCGTCTTGATCTTTATCTTCTGAATTCAAGATTAACGTATTCAGATCTCGGTGTAACAAAAGTAAATATACAGTATATGATTAAGATCCTGCCGCGGCGTAACAAAAGTAAATATACAGTATATGATTAAGATCCTGCCGCGGCCCATCCAAACGACACAATTCACAAACCATTCTTTTAAGATCAAAGACATGTTCATGAATTATACCATTACAAATCAACTATGATTAATTGCATTAACCACAATCCACATGGCAACCATACATCACTACAAATGCATGATTAACTGTATTAATTAACCACCATCACATTTTAACTATTCATTAATACAAATCCCATGAACCCATATAATCTCTTAACTATATCATACCTCTTTCCCCCAACACAACATATTTAACTGATTTGCATAAATCATATCACATGACCAACTTTACAAGCATAACATTACTATATTTTACTTGTATAATAATCCCAACACTGAACCATGCCCAATTCCAGCATAACATAACATACATAAAATCACACATGAATAACATTGTTAGAACATAACATAATCCATGAACACGGATTATCTTCTCAATACTTACCCATATCCATCCTCATAACATAACTAAATAAAAGAACTAAAACAATAATATTATTTAAATACAAATCGTCTTAATTTATAAAATTTAACATAATTTTTGTATCTAGTTTGAATCCAATAGAGAGCAAAAATCTTGAGCAGTTGAAAGATAACAAAAAATAACAACCATGACATGCAGCCTGTTGTTTGGACGGTTTCCTCATTGACCACCACCGACACCAGCAGTGCCACCACTGGCCGTGGCAACACCACAACCTTTGACATGACTATTTTGCTTTGACTCAAATCCAGCCTAACCATAACTCATTTTGACCCATTGCTGAACCCAACCGACTTGCCTAATTTGCCAGGCTTAAATTATTCATTATATATACAAAAATAAAAATAAAAATTGAGCAGAATGAAGATCAAAGCATATCCGTCTTCTTAAAAATAGAGATAGTTGATCTTAATTATAAAAGTTATTTGTTAACAAACGAAAATAAAATTCAAGAAATAAAGATAATCTTGTTTTAAGCAATTTTCTGAACCGATTTTCTTTAAAGCAATTTGATTAGGGTGTTTCTTTTAATCATATACTTTACGGCTGGGTGCTGCTGGTGGTGGTGGTCATTAGTGATTAAACTTTGGCCAGAGACAACGCGTAGCATGACCGTTGATTCAATATTTCAAAAGTTTAGACTAAGTGGGATACTAATTATACAATAAACAACATTAAAAAAGAATCATTTGTTAATTGTTATCATGGTTCTATAAATATCTCCAAACACTAAGCAGTCTAAGCATCTTGCTTAATATCAAAGACCTATCTTTATATATATATCCAACACAAGTTTTGCATCATCCTGTTGCCGCAATGGCTCTAACAAAGCTAAGCCTAACTATTCTTATACTAACTCTAACCATTATTCACCTTGAAAGTGAGTATGTTGAAGGCAGGCAATTAAAACAAAGCCGAAATGGTGCACCGTATGCAAATAAAGCTCCACTAGCTAAACCTGTGGTACAGACAAAGCCAACACTTTCACGGACCGTGACTATGGTTAAGTTTCAGATGCAGCCACCACCACCGCTACATGGTGTTGAAGACTTTAGGTCAACGGCCCCGGGAAACAGCCATTCATAACTAGTGTAAACAGCAACTTATAATTTGTATGCATATATGGCTGATGGCTCATGTAATGTTATATTTGGTGTAAACTTTGATTTGTTTAGAATAATATAGTTCATCTATTATTCATCATATTATAAACTTATTGAGAAACTTCCCCACTGTTTTAAGAATATAAAACAATAGAACTGATTGCAAATATTTTACTATAAACTCATTCATAAGTACTTATTAATGTACATAACATGCATCAAACTCCAGAAATCATGCAAATATTTTTCTCCAGCAGAGTGGTAACAGTTAAAACTTAAAATCACCTTGACAATAAGAAAGCAACTAATATCGAACAAAAATGACTGAACAAGTGCATTGCAAGGGTGTCCATAAACTATAGCAGTGCCGGCTCAACGAATGTGGAGGCCTAAATCGAAACAAGATTTTGTGGCTTTTTTCTGACAATTGTTGAGAAAAAAAAGTACTTATTACAGGTTTTGAACTCATAACATATTCTTTAATAACAACCAACACTACCAACACAACAATACATTACTTTGAGTTTACTTTATCTATTATAATATATCTATATATAATATTTTTTTGGACTTGGAGGCCTTAATTAAGTGTGGGCCTAAAGCCCTAACTTGTTTTCGCTGTCCCACGAGCCACCCCTGAACTATAGTGATATTTAAAACCTGACGTGACAATGTGACATGACGCGGCGTTATGGATTATACAAAACAAATACGATGGTATTGCATTAGGTAAACTAAGAGCACTTGCACTTTTTGGGGTCAATGGATTTGCAACGAAGAGGCTCTAAGCATTACCGATGCCATTAACTAACATAGCACTGTCACGTACTCACGTGAGCTTTATAAATTACTACTATCTACGGAATACTGTCAGACCCTACCATAGCTTTGCTATTGATGAGATATACTGAGTACGATAATGATGATGATACTATCTATGGAATAGTGCATTTGTTGATCATACATTTTTAGCTGGGCTTATTACGTTAATATTTCATAACTAAATCATTTATTTGGATAGATATTACATAATTTAAAAACAATGAGAAAGTTTAAACTATAAAACATAAAATATCCAAACTGTAACAAAAATCTGAAATAAAACTTACAGGGCTTTGTTATATAGCAATACATACATATTAGAAAGTTCATTAACAGTTTTATTTTAAAACACTTATAAAACTGGCTGCAAATTATTTTTTATTAATGTACTAAATATAAACTACTTTAGTCTGCAACTTATAAACATGATTAACTAGACAAATTCAAATTAAGAAATATATCTCAATTAACAGCTATATATATGTACTTGAAACATCGTTACACTGCTGCAACGGGGTGTTTGTCATCTCCATCCTCAAGGGTGACCATTGCAGATGCTGTAAGGGTACATTTAGGAGTTACACTACAGTACAACGTACGGATCTTAAATATATACAGAAAGCTATATAAAAATATCGAAAGATCCTTAAAGTTCGTCCCACGATATTAAGTCACTATCATCCAATGATTTTAATAGTATACTAATGATATTATATTAGTAGAAGCACACTCTTTGTGAACTACAGCCTAGCATAGTACTATAATAGAGAATCATATTCTCATTGTCTCTTACTAAACTAATAACTAGTTAACCACCTTTCTAATTAAATAAGTTTAGTGGAGAGAGTGCGGCTAGGGGCATGCCTCCAAGGGTTATGGAACCAACCAAGAATGCAAATGCCTAGAGAAGAAAAATACAAATTGTTTTGAAATTAATTCCACTATGAATGGAGATGCAAATGCCAGGAAGAAAAGTTTAAAGTTAATAATTTTTTTTTTTTCTGTTTTGACTTCTAATGAACTCATTGCATACTTGAAGAGGTAGGTCCCAGCAGAGCCCAATTGGACCCGCAAGACTCACCTTGAAGAGGGACGTCTGCGCAAGGACCAATTGCTTCCGCAGGACCCACCATGCTCAGAGATGAAGACCTTACGCGCAGTACGCCAGCTGTTCCCGCAGGGAAAGCCTCCCAATGGTGAAGTACCCCGCCTGTTCCCGCAGCTGCGGATACAAGCCATCAGGGAAGGCTACCCGCACTAATAGCAAGGCTACACGCACAAGGCACTAACTCTTGATACTTCAGTAATGTCACCTGAAGGAATGAGCAAGGCGGGAATACTCCCGCCCAAATGAGCCAGTCCGTATGCTTCTGGAAGATCTTTTGAACTATACCTGCCAAGGTATGGACAAAATAGACAAGATCTGACCAAAGCAGCCCATGAACCAATCACAGGGTGACAGCTCACCGACAACAGTACGAGGAGGAGCACCCTCTAGTACTGTTTGTCACTATTAGCCGCTGCCTACTCACCAACCCTCACTGTGGGACGTGCGTAGCTTACAGTTGGTGGAACAGTGCATAGCCGGCAGTAAAGGAACAGTATACAGCCGGCCTTGTCACTATCAGCCGCAGCCTATCCACCAACCAGCATGGCTCGTGCGTAGCCCACTGTTGGTAGAACAGGAATACTATTCAGCCGGCTGTACCTTCTTGGAAACCTACCTTCGGCTATAAATACTCCAACACCTTGGAATGGTAAGGACATTATCTGATATCTCATTATCTTATCTTCTCTAGCAATCTCTTAATATACACTTATATTCAGAGCAATCTAGTCTGATTTTCACACCGGAGGGTGGTCACAAGGAGGAACCCCCCCTTCTCAGTGACGAGCTTACGGTGTCTGTTTTGCAGGTCACCTGAAGAACAACTTTCTTTGCTGGACCTCATCCTCGTGGGAAACATCTATTTAACCCCCAGATTATCCGTAATCTGCCCGGGGTTGATTAGTGTTTCTTCAATACTACTTTCATAGGAGAGAAGAGTAATAGGCCCCGCGAAGGGGTATTTGGGGAATTTAAAATACAAATGTACAAATGTATCTTTGACCATTGTTGATGATTTTAGTGCTTAAAAGTTAAAACCGAAGACGAAATTAGAATAAACATTGATACAAGTTACGAGGTATAGAGTACGTATACATTCTAGTTCAAGACTATTATGATTGGAAACGTCGTCATTATCATCATCGTCATCGTACTCAGTAAATCCCATCAATAGCAAAGCTATGGCAGGGTCTGAGGAGGGTAAGATGTAGACAGCCTCACCTCAAACCCCCGTAAGAATAGAGAGGTTGCTTCCAGTGAGGCCCTCCGGCTCGATATAAGGCAGATAACACTCAACCATCGGCTGATTAGTGCATGCACCCTTGTCTTTCGGCTATAAATGCCACCACATGATGCCTGATTAACCTTCCGTCACTTTTAACGTTATTTTTACAAAATTAGTAAAATAACATCAAAATAGTGCAATTTCACTTTTGCCTCACGAGAGTCCACACGTATATACATTATACGCGCACAACTGCAAACAAGGCGTATGATTATGGACATGTAAGATTTAGGAATCTCAAGGACTCCAAAGGGAGAAGCTCTTAGATCACTGGGGTTCTAAGTAAGGACCATCCTAGCGGGATCCGAGGCAGCGCCCATGTGGGTGTCCAACGGGCAATGCCCTTGGTGGGGTACAAAGGGCAAAGGCCCAGCCTTGTCGGCGTGGGAAATCTTCTTTTTTCCTAATTGAAGTACTACCGGAAGTTACTTCGGATTTGCATTACTAATGAAATGTTGCATAAAAGTAATCATCAGAAGTAACTAAGATCAACAACTTTGTCCGTAAGCGGGATCAATAGTAAGTTATTACTGATTAGTGGCAACTTGGTAGTAGGTGGTAAGTTACTAATACGTATTAACAGTACGAACTTATGTTTCTAATACTTTTCAACTAATGTCACTGAAAAACTGGCGAAAGTTATAACTTATAACCACCAATCTCCTAAAACCGACAACTGAAACATTGTGATTGTTCCCCAACTAACAAAGGAGACTCTTGGTTTTATTTCAAAACATATATTTCAAGAATACCATCGAAATATTTCACTTTAAAAGTGATCACACGATTCAGAAAGAGAAAGATATCCTGACATCTGCAAATTTGCAAAATATAAAACCTGCATTTTCTTTTGTTTTGACTTCTAATACAATCATTGCAAGCTCCTTTTAACGGAAAGACGAGTGGTAGGCCCCGAACGAGTATCAGTGGAACTTAAAATACAATTGTTATTTATCTTTGACCATGAAAGTTTCAGCAAGGCAAATTGATTGGAAGAACACATAAAAAGTTTAAAGTAGTAGTCCAAAAATTGATAGGTGGAATAAATGTTTGACAGATATAGAAGTGGAAAAAAGCAAATTATAATGTAAATAATTAAGACTAATAATAATAATAATAATAATAATCTGGTCAAAGTATGACTCTGTGTAAGCCAGTCATTAGCAGCCAACTTTTCATTAATTGGTTGTGATTTCATTAAGAAGATACCACCTCTCAAAAGTGCATTTAGAGGTCTTACTTTTGATAAGAATACTACTTGGTACTACTTCACCAAACTTTAAAGAACAAAGGAAATATAAATGCTATACAATTATGAAATTATGCCTTCTAGTTGAAGTTTGTTACTAGTTAGTATCAAGTTAAACTACTGGTAAATTGATCTAAAACTCTATTTTTCAAGCAGAACACATCTAGATATTTCTTAATGGCATAATTGTCAATAGCGAATAGCGCTAAATAGCGAACCTATATGCTACATGGCGAATAACGGTAAATAGCGACCGCTATTTCATATTTAGCGATAAAGTAGTAGAAAATTTTTAAGCAAATAATTAGGGTTTATATTCACAAAATAAACTTTTACGGTTGAACTTGTTTGGTTGATAAACAGGCCTACAAAATAGGTTTCTACAATTTTTTATATTAGAAAATAAATAAAAATAACCCTAAAAACCGCTATAAATCACGCTAAATCACCGCCATTGACAACTATGCTTAATGGGAATGATCACAATTCACAAAATCTCATCTGGGATTTAGAACATGATCTTACCACCATTATGCACCTTCCGAGTCCTCGAATGTAGAATCTTCTTAGCATATATATACAGACTCCATTCAGCTCGAACGATGAGTTCATTCTATAATCCAGAAGAAATATAGACATGATTATTTAGCAAAACAAATCTTTATCTAACATTCTAAACTTCTAAAGAAGAAGCATGTAAAAATATCATACTTGCATATATTAGTCTTGTTATGGTGTTTTAATATATAAAAAATTTCAAACACATTCTGTCTTCAAAACTACATTTATCAATGTGAGAATTCATAAAAAAAAATGCTACTTA
>NW_027499920.1:0-88646 GCF_021521415.1 Bidens hawaiensis | reverse complement strand
GCCCAAGAAATGAGATCCAGAAATTAGAATACGAACTTTGGAATTTGGAATGAGAGGCGTTGATCAATTAAATTACACAAAACGTTTCAATGAATTGATTCGTTTAATACCATGGTCAATTATTCCGGAATCCAAGCGTATTGAGCCCTACATTTGAGGACTGACCCCAGCAGTGAGAAATATAGTCAATTCCATAGCCCACCCAACTTAGAAACTGTTGTGTCACAAGCTAGCGTCGTTACTTTTGATCTTACTAGAAATGGTGTATTAAGAGTACCAAGGGAATCGTTCCGGGTGTGAAACGAACTGGCTATACCTCTAGGCCAAAAGCGAAATCTCAGAATAAATGAATCTGCCCTACAACTCGAACCATGCTATGACCAATTCCGACATGAAACAAGATACGTATAAAGGGTCATTGCCGAAGTGTGGAAAGTGTAATTTGCATCATACTGGAGAATGTCGAACGCCCATATGTCAAAGAGGCGGGAAATATTGGGCATTGTGCGTGGTAGAACTATAATGAATACTTCAAACCGACAATTTCAAACAACCCAACCCCATCGTTCACAAACATCTAGTCCCCAACCAATCCGACAACAATCTAATCAGCAAACTCCATCTACAATGAACCCCCATACATGTTATAAATGCGGGTAGTAGGAAACACTTTAGGAGACACTGCCCCAAACTGAATCCCGATGTAGTAAAGGACAAAACCAAGGGCAAACATCAACTTCCAATCCAGCTAGGAGATGCGCCTTCGTAAACGGATCGGACGAAGCGCGACAAGACCCACATGTAGTAACAGGTACATGCTTAGTTTCTAATCATTGAGCTTCAGTCTTAATTGTTACGGACGCCGATAAAAGTTTTGTAGCTACTAACTTCTTATCATTGAGGAAAATTTCGGTTACTGAATTAACAAATCCTTATACTATAGAACTCGCTAACAATAAGTCTATGATTTTTAACCAAATAGTTCGTAACTGCCCTTTTATCCTAAACAACACATCCTTCCTTATCGACGTATTCCCACTAAAATTAGGAAGTTTCGATGTTATAGTCGGTATGGACTGGCTATCTAAGTTTAAAGCAGAAATTGTTTGTAAGGATAAGACTTTTAGGATACCTCTTTCGAATGATGAGGCAATGATTGTTCAAGGTGAGAAATCTGGTACCGTATTACCTCTCGTATCCCAGCTTAAGGCACTAAAGTATTTGCGCCAAGGTTGTACATTATACTTAGCGAGTGTAATAGTTAAGGAACCCGATGAAAACCGAATAGAAGACATCCCAGTGGTACACGAGTATTCAGATGTATTTCCGATGAGTTTCCTGGGTTACCACCGACCCGACAAGTTGAATTCCGTATTGACTTGATACCGGGAGCATCACCCATTGCTAAGGCACCTTACCGACTTGCACCTTCTGAAATGCAAGAACTATCCAACCAATTGCAGGAGTTATTAGATAGAGGTTTTATCCAACCTAGTTATTCGCCGTGGGAGCACCAGTGTTATTTGTGAAAAAGAAGGATGGAAGTTTTCGGATGTGTATTGATTATCGGGAATTGAATAAAGTGACTATAAAGAATAGATACCCCTTACCTAGAATTGATGACTTGTTTGATCAGCTTCAGGGTGCGAAATATTTTTCGAAAATTGATCTCAGATTTGGTTATCATCAAGTAAGAATTCAGGAAGAAGATGTACCAAAAACAGCTTTCCAAACTCGGTATGGTCACTATGAATTTTTGGTTATGCCGTTTGGGTTGACAAATGCACCTGCAGTGTTTATGGATCTATGAACCGAGTTTGCAAAACCCTACCTTGACAAATTCTTGATAGTCTTTATCGATGACATTTTGATATATTCGAGAAGTAAGGAAGAACACAAAAACATCTGCGGGCAATCTTAGAATTGTTGAGGCAAGAAAAGCTATACGCTAAGTTTTCCAAGTGTGAATTCTGGCTACAAGAAGTTCAATTTTTAGGATACATTGTGAATCAACAAGGAATCCAAGTAGACCGATGAAGTATTTATTACAAAAACCGGTCTGAATTCCTACAATTCATAATCTTCGTAAACTGATTCTTGATGAAGTACACAAATCCAAGTATTATATCCACCCAAGTAATGATAAGATATATAAAAATGATAAGGAATTTTTACCGGTGGCCTGGTATAAAGAAGGATATAATCTTGTATGTAAGTAAATGCACGAACTGTGCACGAGTTAAGACTGAATACCAAAGGCCTTCGAGAATGTTGCAACGACCCAAAATCCCACAATGGAAATGGAAATAAATTACCATGGACTTCGTAACACACCTTCACAAAACCTCCCGAAGACACAATGCCATTTGGGTAATTGTAAACCGACTAACCAAATTCGCACACTTCATTCCAATCTGCAACAACTACACTACCGAAAAAACTCGCTCAAATTTGCATTGATGAAATTGTATCCCGACATGGAGTACCACTTTCAGTTATCTTAGACCGAGACAGTCACTTTACTTCACGTTTTTGGCAAGCGATTCAAGAAGCTTTGGGAACACGAATGGATCTGAGTACCTCTTACCATCCCCAAACAGCTGGCCAATCCAAACGAACCATCCAAATCTTAGAAGATTTATTTCGTACTTGGGTACTGGATTTCAAAGGAATTTGGGATCAACATCTCCTGTTCATTGAATTCTCTTACAATAACAGTTACCACAGTAGTATACAAGCATCACCTTATGAAGAATTGTACGGGTGAAAAATATAGATTGCCTCTGTGTTGGACCGAAGTGAGTGATACTCAAGTTACAATATCCGAATTGATTCAAGTAACAACTAATAAGACTCATAAGTTTACACGAAAGCTGAAAGCCGCCCGTAACCGACAAAATAGCTATGCCGATATTCGTAGAAGACCATTATCGTTTGAAATAGGTGACAAGGTTATTTAAAGGTATCGCCATGGAAAGGTGTTATAAAGTTTGGGAGTACTGGTAAGTTAGCCCCGAGATACATTGGACCTTTCAAAATTATTGCAAAAATTGGTCCCGTGGACTTATAAGTTTACACGATGTGTTTCATGTATCGAATCTGAAAAAGTGAAGAAACAACAATAGTACCACTTGAAGATGTTCAGATCAGTGAAGAGCTCAACTTTGTATAGGAACCGGTAGAAATTGTGGATGGGAAAATTAAACAGTTACGAAATAATAAAATTTCATTGGTAAAAGTTCGGTGGAATTCAAAACAAGGACCCGAATTTACTTGTGAACGAAAGGACGAATTCCGAAAGAAATACCCACACATATTCCCTAAAAAGAAAACCGATGACATATCAAATTTCGGGAACGAAATTTCTTAACGGGGGAAGAATGTAACATTCATGACAAAATAGGGAATACTTTATTCACTACGTAGCGAGTAAACGATAAATCGGTTAATTTGTAGCGTTTAAACGAGTAACCGACTGATACTGACTAAGACCCGTATATATACACCGAGGGGTCATATATGACTTATATATATACTATAGAGGCTAACATATTGATATTTAGGCCTCAGTACGTTTAAAACCATTTAAACGAAAAAGGTTTCGTTTATCGATACGCTATGAGTTTAAATGCAATCGTTAACATCAAAACGAGCATTGTATCATCCGTCAAACCGAAAAAGAGTTATAAAACACTTATATGACATGTTCTAAGAAATTCGTGAAAATATTTTGGATTTTTACAACGAGTCAGTACGTTTTTCTTATTTTACAAAAATGGGCTGAAAAACACTCGTTTTCGCGCTATTTTTCGCACTCGAACTAGTTTTCTTTCGAAAAACCAAACCCGGAATAAATTTTGGACCGATATTTACACATGACACGAAAACCGAGGCACCAATGGGCCAAAAAGAGGCCCAATGGGCCCTCTTTTATTTCCGGCCACAATTTTTGGGGTGGGACCCCTTTGAATAAGCTTTTTAAACAAGCCTCCTTACTTGAGATATTTTCCACACAAACATATACCAACTCAAATCCCAGCTGATCTCTTCATCTTGCAGCCCAAAACCCTAAAGGTAACAACCAATTCTCATTCATTTCATACATGATTAACATGATTTAAACATGGAAAATTAGGTTTTGATTAGTTTTAATCATGTTTAACCATCCAAAAATCATAAAAATTAACTAAAATCATGTTTTGATGTTAAAAATATTTACAAAGCAGAAACATATAGATTTTTGACCAAAAACACGGATTAGGACATGAATATGACGTTTTTACGGTTCAAAAGTTCGGTTTGAAACCAAAACCGAAACCCTAATTAACAAGGCTGTTCTATGAATGATTTGTGCTTGGTTGGATGTTATATGATATGTAGATATACTGAGTTTGCTACCCAATATCCGGAGAGTTGTTTAAACCATCTAAACCACCGAAAACAACAAGGTAATATTGTATTACTCGTTTTGGGGTGTTAGTGATTCGATAGTGATGTGCTTGTTTTTAGGTTTCGAAACTTTTAAGGGACATTAGGGATCATGTAAATGAGTCCCTGTTCAAATTTGGTAATTTTTCAATAAACGGAGAATATTTGGCGAATTTATTACTGTTTATTGGCGTTTATTCGAGAAAAATAGGTAAACTTCAGGAAAAATTATGACATTTGGTTTGAAACCCAGAAAAGTTATTTTAAGATCACTGGAAATATTTGGGAACATTTGGAGATGTCTAAGTAATTTTTGTGCAATTGTGTTTTAATCGAGTTTTAACAGCCGAAAAACGCACAAAAAGGCAATTTGGCCAAAGAGTTAGACTATGGAAATTTTTCAGGATCTATTTCATGGCATTGTTACCACTTGGAAAAATTATCAGATTTTTTGGATATCGTTTGGTATAAACGGGCTATTTATTACTTAATTATAACGCATTAAATGAATTTTTATAAATAGATAATTAATGATAAAATTTCTGAAAAAAATTTTATAAAATTCTCCATATTTTATTTTATTTTTACAAAAACTTCCACTATTTATATTTAAGTGCATAATTAGATATGAATAATCAAAATTTAAACTAATTTTGTTTTAACGAAACGGGCAGTTTTATGTTTAACGGACTGACTGGTATGTCAAAATGTGAAAAGTGGTAAAATATCATAGTTTTAGATGAATTTGATAAAAACGAACTTTTTACGAGAATTCCGAACAATTCGGATGGATTGTACGCGTTTTGTATAATCAAATCCGTAAGAAAACGGAAACGAACCCTGCGATCAATCGAGATACCGAAACTTCAACATTATTTTATTAATCAAATAATTTTATCAATCAGTATGTTTACTTAAGTTTATGTGATCTTACCTATTTCCGAAACGCGTAAACGATCAACTTGGCTAGCTCGGAAAACGGTGAAACTGAGCCAAATCTGATTTTGAACATTTCATAGTATACAACGTCACAATATAATACTATGGTCATGTTCTGGGCCTAACAGCTATACCCAGACTAGTTATACAGCCCGATATAACTTAAACACTGTACTAGTGTTAACAGTATGATACCTGTTATAGGATTCAAGCTATAAACGAGACGCACTACTTACTGACACTTATAACCAGCTTGAACTACGATAAGGTAAGTTTCATGACCCCACTTTCTAAACTGTTTTACGAACTTTTGGGGTGGAAAGCATATACTTATATACTTGAAAATTTGTGATGATGTGAATTATCTAAGTACTAACACTTGAAAGTCCCCACAAACACAAGTGATTCGTGCTAGTGACGTGTAGATAGTACTATCGGTTTGACAAACCCAACTGAAGGCGCCGGAGGGGTATGCCGGATATACTTGTTAACATAGTTGCACGTTGTCATATAAATTTATTACATTCTGCTATGTGGTGTTGGACATAATACATACTTGGGGCAAAGTGGCTATTAAATGCCAACGGGAGTACATAGGCAAAGGTGGCCATGCGTGCGAGCTGTCTTGCTTTCACTTGTGGCTTAGTATAAAAACATCATGCACATATATACATAAATACATACGTACTGTGAACTTTACGAACTCGTATACTGATTTTGATTGTACTCGTGAAACTTGAAACTCACCAACTAGACGTAGTTGACCCGTTTTAACATGTTTTTCAGGTAAACCGAAGTTGGAATGAATTGCTTACGTGCTTGGTGTTAGAAGTGAAGTTGAATAGCTGTGAATAGACGCAACTATATAATATTGAATAAGAAGCTCGTGAACCGGTTATGTGATTTTCATCTAGTTTGTAAACATAGTACCAACCCATGTAATATGATGTAAATTAGTTTGTTGAATTTCTTTATAAACAATGTGGTTGATACCAGAACTATCTGTTACATTCCTGTATTACGCTTCCGCAATTACCTAGTCGGGGTGTGACATAGGGAAAACTTTCAAGGAAATGATATTAAAGAAATTCTGACCGATTCATGAAATGGATCAGATTCATATCAAGTTATGGAATCACAAAGTTGTTGGAACCAATCTTAAGGAATATAATACCAATATTCTTGAGTATTGTAGGATTATGCCACATTTAGTCACTCCTGAAATTAATAAAGTGACTCGGTATGTTTACGGACTACCAATCGAGATACTTAATTTGGTCTATTCTCATATGCCATCAACAACGGAATCTGCCATGGAGTTGGATGGATATTTAATGGATGGGATGATCAAGAATAGGGATGAAAAGAAGCGAGATGATGGAAGAACAATTGTTGGAGGAAAGGCGAAGAAGGTTGAAAAGAAAAGAGAAGGAACATTCGTGTACAACCATCCGATTTGCAAATCTTGTGGAAGGAGACATTTTGGCAAATGTCTTCGGCCATCTAACACCATTATATGTTATTTTTGCAAAAAGACTGGTCATGTTGAAGCTGATTGTAAGAGAAAGGCGGGTAGTATGTTTTGATTGTGGAGAGAATGGGAATTTTAGTACTGAATGCCTGAAAAGGAAGCCAACAACAACGGCGGCTGGAGCATCTGGTAGTGGAATCAAAGTCGATGCCAAGAAAGGGAACGCGCGTGTCTTCATGCTTGATACTCAGAAGGCTGCGGACATACCGGACGTGATCACCGGTATGTTTCCTATTAATAATGTTTATGCTAGAGTTTTGTTTGACTCAGGTGCAAGCCAGAGTTTCATAGATTATAAGTTTTGTAGTCTATTAAATGAACCTCTAGTTAAATTAGATAAGCATTATGAAGTTGAAACTGCTTATGGGAATGTGAGTAGAATAACCGAGGCCAAAAATAATGCCACAATTTCTTTAGCCAATCACATCATACATGTACGATTATTACCCATGACATTAGCAGGTTTTGATGTAGTATTAGGTATGGATTGGTTGTCATCTAATCCATGTCGTATCCTATGTAATGATAAAGCCATAGACATCTGAACACCTAATAATAGAACCATTCGTATCACTGGAGACAAAGAAGCGGGAAAGATAGGAATAATCTCGAAACTAAAAGCAAGTCATTACTTAAGTAAGGGATGCCTTGCATTCATGGCCTATGTAACCAAAGAACCCGAACCCAAGAAAATAGAAGAAGTGCCAGTTGTATCCGAATTCAAAGATGTGTTTCTAGACAAACTACCTGGAATCCCACTAGATAGGGAAGTAGAGCTTAGAATTGACCTCATACCAGAAACTTCGCCAATAGAAAAAGCCCCATGTAGACTAGCACCACTGAAATGAAATAGTTGAAGACATAATTAGATTAACTAATGTAAAAAGGATTCATACGACCGAGTTCGTCACCATGGGGAGCTCCAGTTCTATTTGTTAAGAAAAATGATGGATCGATGAGAATGTGCATAGATCACCACGAGCTATATGAAGTTACAATCAAGAACAAGTACCCATTACCAAGGATCAATGTTCTGTTTGATCAAATTCAATGGGCAAGCCATTTTTCCAAAATTGACCTCAGATCAGGATACCATCAATTGAAAGTGCAAGAAGAAGATATACCAAAGACGGCTTTCAGGACTAGGTACGGACATTATGAGTTCACAGTTATGCCTTTTGGACTCACTAATGCTCCGTCAGCTTTCATGGATATGATGAATCGTATTTGCAAACCATATCTCGAAAAGTTTGTTATTGTATTCATTGATGACATTCTAATTTACTCTAAGACCAAAGAAGATCATCATGTGCAGCTCAAAATCATACTTGAATCCTTAAGGAAGGAGAAGTTGTACGCCAAATTCTCTAAGTGTGAATTTTGGTTACTGGAAGTTCAATTTCTTGGTCTGTAAATGAGAAAGGTATTCAAGTAGACCCAGCAAAGATTGAAGAGATTACAAAATGGGAGAAACCCAAGACACCAACACAAGTCAGAAGCTTTATAGGATTAGCCGGATCCTATCAAAGATTCATTCAAGACTTTTCTAGAATAGATGTCCAATTAACTTCACTTACTAGGAAATCAATTAAGTTTGAATGGGGACTAAAACAAGAAGAAGCATTCGAAACACTTAAACAAAACTTAGCCAATGCACCTATCTTGGCCTTACCAGAAGGATTGGATAACTTTATCATATACTGTGATGCTTCGTACACGGGTATGGGATGTGTTCTGATGCAAGGAAAGAAAGTTATTGCTTATGCTTTGAGACAATTAAAGGTTCATGAAAAGAATTACACCACACATAATCTTGAATTAGGTGCTATTGTTTTTGCATTGAAATTATGGCGACATTATTTGTATGGTGTAAAATTCACAATATACACCGATCACAAAAGTTTGAAGCATATATTCGATCAAAAGGAATTGAATATGAGACAAAGGCGTTGGATGGAAACTCTCAACGATTACTACTGTGAGATCGTATATCATGAAGGAAATGCCAACGTAGTTGCTGACGCCTTAAGTAGAAAAAAAACATGATAAACCTAAAAGAGTCCGAGCTCTTAGATAAGAACTTAAAATTGATTTAGCTAACCAAATTAAAGAAGCTCATAAGTTAGTACTGGAAGAATGAAACATCAAAGCCGAAAAAGAAAATGGTATTATTGATCAATTGATCTGATTAAAGGTGATGATGAAATACTTAGACATGGCAAAAGAATCTGGGTACCAATAATAGGAAATTTAAGAGATAAGATTCTCGAAGAAGCACATAAGTCGAAATACATGATGCATCCAGGTAGTGACAAGATATATCACAATTTGAAAGACGAGTATTGGTGGATTGGTATGAAAAAGGATATTGCTCTATATGTCGCAAAATGCTTAACATGTTCTAAAGTAAAAGCCGAACATCAAAAGTCGTTAGGATTACTACAACAACCAAAAATACCAATATGGAAATGGGATATGATAACCATGGATTTCATTATGAAGTTACCCAAAACTTCTCGTCAAAATGATGCAATCTGGGTTATTGTAGATAGACTTACCAAGTCTGCTCATTTCATTCTGATACAAGAAACATATAGCATGGATAATTTAGCACAATTATACGTCGAAAATATAGAATCTTTACATGGTGTGCCATTATCCATTATATCCGATAGAGATAGTCGTTTTACTTCAAATTTTTGGTCAAGCTTTCAAAAAGCAATCGGGCCTCAACTAAACATAAGTACCACATATCATCCTGAAACAGATGGACAAAGTGAACGTACGATTCAAACATTGGAAGATATGCTTCGTGCATTGGTAATTGATTTAGAAGGAAGCTGGGATACTCGTCTTTCTTTAATGGAATTTGTGTACAACAATAGTTATCATACGAGTATCCAAACGGCTCTGTTTGAAGCTTTGTATGGACGGAAGTGTAGAACACCTATATGTTGGTCTAAAACAGGTGATAATCAATTGTCAGGACCCGAAATTGTTCAAAGAACCACTGATCAAGTAATACAAATTCGTGAACGATTGAAAGCAACAAGAGATAGACAAAAGAGCTATGCGGACATCCATCGTAAACCATTAGAATTCAAAGAAGGCGATAGAGTACTACTCAAGATATCACCCTGGAAAGGTGTTGTACGATTTGGGAAGAAAGGGAAATTGAGTCCACGCTTCGTTGGACCATTCAGAATGCTTGAAAGAATTGGACCAATTGCTTATAGACTGGAATTACCCAAGGAAATGAAAGGCATTCATGACGTATTTCATGTGTCTAACCTACGCAGGTGTTAAGCCGATGAAACCCTTGCAATGCCTTTAAAATATGTTAAAGTCAACGAGAAGCTTATGTTTGTAGAACAACCAATTCAAATTGAAGACAGCATGATCAAGTTCCTCAAACGCAAGCGACTCAAGTTAGTGAAAGTAAACTAGGATTCAAGACGAGGACCTGAGTATACATGGGAGCTCGAATCAGAAATGAAGAAGTATCCCTATCTATTCCAATAAATCTCGAGGACAAGATTATTAAAAGGTGGGGAGGATGTAACATTGTGTAAAATACCTTATTAAAATTTAGCCTATTATGTCAAATTCTTTAAAGTTTAAGGACATAAAAAATTTTTGGAAATTTTGAACCATCGTGATACGCAATGGGGTATCTATATACCCATCGCGATAAGCTATGTCCTTGCACACAAATCAACATTTGGGTGGTGTAGCGATACGTGATGGCCAAACTCGTAGGACCATCGCGATACGCGATGCCCACGTTAAAAAATCGGGTACACTGTCCAACCACGTGGCACTATATGACAGGCCACATGGCATTCTGTTAAAAAAATGGCGTCTCCTGTAAGGCCCTGTTCCAGGTGCCCTACATTAGATGTTGGATTTACTCATCAACACAGTTCTAAATATCAGAGTTATTAAAACTTTTCGCAGAATTATAAACTTCAAACATACAAAATCATTCAAATCTTTCCAAATTAAACATCCTTCGTCTTTCAAAATAAACATAAAACATAATAACATCATAAAATTATCCTTGAGATGCCAATATCTTCGTTCCAATGCCATGTGTCCATATTCAAGCGAACTGCCCCAACCTATTCACCTGCGTGCATACTAAAAGTCAGCTACGCTTAGTGAGTTCTAGTTAATCAGGCCACATACATTACATACACATACTTACATAAATATGTATTCGAAGATACATATTTCATCCTTCTATTCATTCTTACATACATACATATGTTCATTCTTTCCTTCATACATACATATATACAAACATACTTTCATTCATGCACATATGTTTTAAAGAGCTTTCCGCCCTACAACCTTCAGATAATATTAGGGTATGTTCCCTACATTCGCATATATTATTAGGGTATGTTCCCTACATTCGCATATATTGTGAGGGTTTGTTATCTACATTCGCAAATATTATTAGGGTCTGTTCCCTACATTCGCAGATATTATTAGGGTATGTTCCCTTCTTTAACCATACATTCCATTCATCCCATAACCATACATACCTTTCTATTATAATCATACTTTCGTACATACTCATTTCATTACGTACTTTCATACATACATATCTCATACTAGGCATACTACACATTACTTTCCCTAACGATACGAGCAATATCCGAAGATCGTTCACGCGCCGACAAACATTCATTCATAACATTCATACATACTATCACATCAATCATCATAGCATACACTTACTATTTGAGGTAAGTGTATTAACATTAACATTGAGTATGCACACAGCCCCGAAAACATAACAAAGAAGTGGGGCTAGAAACTCACTTGGATCCTGTTTCTTTCTGAGTTTATAGTAATAACCCTCTTTAGCTGTACACGGCTAACTGTATAATAGTGAAAAGTATCAATTAACTATTTCTAACTATATCATACTTCTAAGTTATTGTAACCCCTAGCTACGGGAGTCCGGGGCAGCGCCAGTGGCAGCGGGGTCTAGGGGTGGCAACCCTAGCAGGGTTCAAGGGGCATAACCCCTGGCTGGAGTCGACCCCTACCAGGTCAGCTTGGAAAAAATTTATTTTCATTAACTGCCTTAACAAAAATTTCATTAGAATTCTTAAATTATTATGTTATTCGCTATCTCATTTGTATGACATTTGCTAACTCATTCGTTATGACGAACGACTTCATTCGTTATAACAAATGGTCTGATTTGTTAAGAAATCTTCATTCTGGTTTAAGTATCATTCTTTATACCATGCGCTATCTCATTCGCTATGATGACTAGTTCCTTTCATTAAAACGAATAGCTAGATTCGTTACTTTATCAAGGCGAACGGTGAATAACGAATGAGTAGTCCATTCGTGACCTCTACTAGACGAATAAAGGTTTCATTTGTTGTGCATGCATTCTCATTCGTTATGATTGCCTAACGAATGACCAGCGATTCGTTCAATCATGACGAATGAGCATCATCCTTATCCAAAACTTTGACTCAGCGGTCAAGGTCAAAATTGATATGAACAAAACAGTCAACCATCCCACTTAACCTTCGAATCACGATGAAACAACACAAGTTTGGTGTCATTGGACTCGTATTAACAGTGCCTACTAACCCAGATCACCCAAACATCCAAACATTCATGTTTAATGGGGGTATTCGATATTTATACCATCGATTCACCTATCAAACGTTAATGGATTGCACTGTGAATCATTTCGTTTGATTTGTTTTAACCATTTTTGTGTAGATCTAAGTATACGAAACCAGCTGAGCATAAACGAACAAGTTTTCGTTATAAACGTACCTTTAACGAATCGTTTTCACGAACCCGGTCTAAGCTTGATGTCGGTTTTGGCTCGTTACGACATTCTAGCACCAACAAGCTCGAGTTTTCATCTTAGGATCTTGACTCGGGATATAGGTGGGTGCTTGTGTGTGTTTTTGAAGGTGTAGGCTATGGTATATAGATGGATGAAAATGGAAAGGATTAGGGTTTAAGGGGTATTTATACTCCCTTAAGCCATGGCCTAAGGCCCATTCCATCTCTTAAAGTTCAAGCCCACCCTCTAATAGTTTATTCACCCAATACTGATAAATGACCTATTATTGAATAACCAAGATTTCCTTTATTAATATTATCGAAAGTATGATGTTAAATCTCGATACGCGATGGCCAGCAATTTACTCCATCGCGTATCGTGATAGGGTGCAGAATCTACCTATAAATAGGATGATTTGGGATTGAGCCTCCTTCATCCCAAAATCACTTTCATATCATACACACTTAACCTAGAAAAGCGTGCATGATTTCTATGATGAGCCGATGTTCGATTTTCTCGAAGTACGTGCAAGTAACGAAGTTCCAATCGAGTTATCAATCACTTAAGCAATGTTAAATCAAGATCCTACCCATCAATTCATCAATCTTTTCTTATTATTATCATTCCGAGTACTCGCACTAAGGTAAGGGTTATGCTTAAGTTGTTCAAGTTATAGCTTAGACATTAAACGAGGCTATGACATTTAACCTTGAAAGCGTTTTATAAACATTCAAAGAGTTTTCATAAACCTTAATTCTTGATGAAGTAATGTTAACAAAAGGATATATTTTGACGGGCATGTAGTAAACTGTAAGGGGGATATCACTAGTAGTAAGTTTCTTGCCTAAGGAAAAGTAATTCATACAAATCTCAATCAACCGCAGAACCCGTTTACTTACCTGGAGAAACTCATCAACGTGTTAGAGCCTATTAAGCCAAAGCATGCAATAAAACGTCACATGAAACAAAATGCTTCCATTCACAAACAAAGTTGTAAACTATTTCAAGGTTAAGCTTAAGAGTAATAGCTTAATCAAGAAACGCCATTCAAATATTTATACAAACCTATTTATGTATAGGTTAATATCATTCTCAATCAAGAAGGGTTTCAAACGCATTGACGGTGCAGGTGAATACGTTAACCTTTACAAACAGTCAAAACATATTTATACTCTATAAGATAAATTGGTTGTTTGTCTTAAAGAGTCGGTCAACGTTTACATGAGATTGCATGATCTCTAAAGGTTATAATACAAAATAAAAAATAAAAGCAACTCAGACCGATTACACATGTGTCTGGATCCATACATAACTGTTCAGCCTAAACAATCAAATGCTACGTGGTCGCGGGCTAACAGTCATAACTAGTTCTCCAGTAGGGCCTACGTGGCTCGGGGACAACTTTTGTGTGTGTAGGGTAGTGGTACAAATCCCGGAAGTAGAAATACTTCTGCTGAGCTTATACAGACAACTATATTTGTATTGTAACTGTTATTTAATTATTTTTGGAGTCATACGTGTTCACCAGCACATAGCTGGCGTATTTTTCCACCCAATGAAGGTTCTATAGTACTTATAAGAAATAGCAAGGATTGGAGTCGTCGTTGAGTTAGAAGCGCATAACAAGATGGCTCCTCAACTTTTTAATATTAGAATCATTGTAATATAAACATGTATTTGTATACACATACTTGGGTATTTAATTCCCAAGTAATTTTCAATGTGAATTAATATGATAAACAACTTAAATTCCGCTAAAATTAACCCATAAACTCTTATATATTTACAAAACAGGGTACCAAATATTGGTCACACGCCTAGGCCCTAAGTCGGGGTGTGACAAGATGCTCACGAACATAAATGAACAAACAAAATGCATATTCATGTTTGTTCGTATTTTAAATAAACGAAGAAGAACTTCCAGCCGAACAATTCGTTAATGTTCGGTTCTTTTATAGGCTTAAATTAGCATGTAAGCTGATTGGAAATATATCTAGAAGTTATAATAAATAGCGTATATTTTTACAGTAGTAACTATAGATATATTTATATAAACACTTTTAGAAAACTTTCTACATTTACAAGCTCCAATTAACAATACTAGAAGAAAGAATAAAACATAATTCTAAAAGGGTCATATAGGTCACACGGGTTAAAAGTCGTCTGAAATTTATTGCATTGTGTTTTGTAATCATGCTAACGGGTTCGCGCAGTCCAACCTAACCTTGACAGAGTTTTATGAATACCTTGATAGAGTTTTATGAATACCTTGACAGAAGATGAATGCTATTTTAGCTCCATTGTATCCTCAAAATGTAATTCTTCTGATAAAGAAGATACAACAGGTATACACAATTTCTTTGTGATCATGTTTTGTAATGGACTGTTTATAAATGAGTCATAATTTATAAATGAGTCGTAATATCAACTTCATATTTAGCAAGAGGAGCCATCAAGGTTAAAGCTTGTATTATCATTTGCTTCATTGAAGTGCCATGTGCTCTAGAAGTTAAGTGACAAAATTCATATTAATAGTTTATCTTCTTTTTAAACTTGTTGGCTTGACTTCAAAAGTCAAAATTCACCAATAAAACATACATAAAATAATTTAATATTTTTAGAAAACTGGTGGGGGCGGCAGTCGTGGTGGTGGCATTGTAATATATCACATAATCATGCCACATATATATATGCCAAATAAGAATGTTACATCATGAAAACTAACGGAATTAGGATTTCATTAGTCAGGGTTCATTGGTAGAAAAACATGATAAAAGGTGGGATTGTCATTAGTCATTTCGTTAGTTATGATCGGCAATGGCCAAAAGGTGATAGTTGAGATTATTAAAACCAATATATTAAGTGTTATTGACACAATGTTTGATTAAATAAACTAAGAATAAACACAAATCCCTTCAACAACATACTAAACTTTCACTTAACAAAAAATTCGTTCTAATTAAGGGGAATATTATTATTAACTTAGGGTTTCTAATTGTTAGATGAAACGAAGGATTTGATAAAGAAGGCGAGAAAAGAGTTTCTCAAGACGGTTTATTATCATTATGGCGTTACTTTCAAATGACGGCTTCCAATTATTACCCATTTTAAGATATAAAAAAGAAATAAATCTACAAAACCTCATAATACAAAAATTTATGTATAAAATATTAAAAACATCTACATTATTAATAAAAAATAAATTTTTAAAAACTTAGTTTTTGCATATGATCATAAAATTTTCGTTAATGTAATTCATAAACTAATATAAATTCTATTATATTTGATAAAAATAAAAACTAATTAACAAATTAAATGTTCTTTTAATATACAACAATAACTAAACTACAAAATCTATGAATACAACAAATACATAGAAAATAATAAGAAAATCACACATTAAACATCATACTAGAAATAATATAATAAATTAATAAGTCACCCAAAAATGAAATGATATCACATGACGTACCCATTACAGATAGATGTGGAACTAGAATTGGCCTATAGAAATTCAAATACATCAAGTTATTAAAAGCTCAATTCACTATCAAGCACAAAATATATATTTTAAATAACAAAAAACAAAATGTTGGGCTACATTAATTGACAGACACATGAAAGCCCATTTTTGATGATCCATTAAACAACATATACGTTCTACATCACCAACGAACTGTAATAACTCAATATAAACGAAAATAACACAAACATATAAATTTCTTTATGAATTTATGTATTTTAAGACGAAAATTCGTATCTTAAATAACAAAATGTTGGGTCACGTTAACTACTAGACCAATGAGACCCATTTGAGATATAAACAAAAAACAAAACAAATAATACTTTAATTACAGCTAATAAATATAACATATTTTATAAGTTCATGTAACCTTTAAATTTAATACCTAAATACATCCTATATGAAAAATATACATAAAAACTAATTAAAAATAAACAATAAAGTAACCCGCGTAGCATGCAGACTGAAAGCTAGTGTGTGTGTGTATGTGTGTGTATATATATGATTGATTTCTTTTGAGAACCACTTTGAGTTTTAAGAACTCGAAAGAACTCAACATAACAATTTTTTTTGAATTTTTTACGCGTATGTAATGCGTAGTATAAGTAACGTAAAAAAAATTACAATATTTTTTACACACCGAATCGACTTATTACACATGTGTAACTAACATTTAAACTTGTGTAATCATCAAAAATATTTATTCTCTCTCCTGATTCATCTTTTTAATCAGATTTATTCTCAGCCACATATTCCATACTCATTTAATAGAATGTGTGATCCATATTGAGTTCTTAAAGTTCTTACAACTCATCAAGGTTCTCAAAATATCTATGTAGGTCCCTTCGATTTCACCTGGATCTTAATTAATCATGTCATAACTCACACAGATTGATGTGTCGACAAGAGAGTTAATGACGGGTTGCTATATTTAGAAAGATATCCGTTTGTTAAAAGCGGAATCAATAACAAAAATACGGTTGCAATGAATAATCAAAGGTAGAAAGCACACTTAAGATTCACTCAAAAGATTTCCATTTATATAATATTAATCATACAAAAGGATAATCGATTTAGCGTTTTCTAGGAATCCTAAGACAGCCGTCACACAATATTCTCTCAATTAATTGTGTCGGTCTTATCCGTATTGTGCTCCCTTAGGCGGCGTGCCCTAAATATTCTATTTATAGGCCTACCAACCTAGGACAGCTGTCATTCCTTCTAGAAACCCCCAAATACAATCATACATACTCAGATTACATATTCAAAATAAACTAAGTGTAAAACAAGTCTTCCGGGTAGGCTTTGCATCAATCTTGTCTTTCCGAGTATGCTCGGCCATCCTTTATAACTTGGTAACATAGAAGTGTGCTCGGGATCAGTTTTCGGGTAGACTTTACTTAAAGAGTATTTCACTAAGTAAAATACTCACCGAGTAGACTTCAGTCTTCTAGAATTTGCCAGACTTTGCCCGACAACTCCTTACGAGCAACCTTGTTCTTCAAAGATCCATTTCAGCTCTTTGCTATAAAATAACTTATTAGCAAAGTGTACTCGGGAGTACTGTTCCTTGCTCGAGCTAAACCTTACTCGATATTACTTAGAAATATTCCTTTAGATTATCAAGCATACTCGGATCATACTTATTAATGAATACCTTGCCCGGTCTTCCAATCACTTGGCTTCTTGGACTTGGTTAACCAAACCCTACTCGGAAGAGTAAAATACTTGGTTCTGAAGAACAGACTTGCTTGATAAAGTGAATCTTGCCCGGATTTACATAAACTAGTGAACCCTACTCGGAAACACACTAATTTGCAAACCCTGCTCGGATAACCACTTAAGAAGACTACTTGAAGTAAACCTTGCCCTGTAGGCAAAATATCGTACTCGGCTAAGTAAAAGCTTGCTCGGAGGTCTAAGGTGTGCTCGGATCCGTTACTTGGCAAATTCAGAGGAGGTTGAGAAGATTCCAATCTTCAATGTACTTCATTTAGGTCAAATCTTTGACTCAACAATCTTCCCTTAGGTCAATTTCTTGACCCAACAATCTATCCCCTATATATCTATACTATATTAAAATACATATAGGAAGGACGATATGGTAATTTTACCAAAAACTCTTAATTTTAAGAGTTGTACAACTCTTTATGCATATTGTACAATCCATCATAGTCCAAAGACTAGAATGGTTTAATGGAGCGGGACTTGAACGGGGGAAACGAAATAAGGAGATTCGAATTTCTAAATACCAACACCATCTTTATTGTCTGCCTCCTTCTTCCCTATTCTAAAACCCTAATCATCTCATATCTCTCATCAAACTACTGCAGCCACCATAGCACACGGTACCATGTTTTCATCAAATCCTAACTCTACGGAACTGAAAACGGAGAATCTTAGATGGCTCAGGCGGTGTTCGATTGTAGTAGTGGTTGTAGGTGTTAAGCGGCGATGGATCTGTTAAACAGAGAGTCTTCCTTTCGTGGTTACCCTAAGTTTTTCCGGCCAAACTTCCAAGAAGATAGTAACCCTGGCAACAAGGCTGAGTATGGTAACAGATCGACAGCTACAAGTCGATTCTCTGGTAACCCTAAGTTTTTCCGGCCAAACTTCCAAAAAGATAGTCTTCCTTTCGTGGTTCGTTTCTTTCTTTTCTGAACATGTTTTTCGTCTGTGGCTTTTTGTTTTGTTCGTTTATGTAATTTAGTTTACTTATTAATGTTTAATGATTCATTCATGGTTTAAGGATTGTCTTGTTATTCCGCGTGTTGTATATAAAGGTAATTCCGTTAGTTTTATTTGTTTGTAGTTAGGGTTGTTTGTTTATAGAATTTAGTCTGCTAAATGATTTGTTGTTATTTTTTTTTGAAGAGTTGTGTAGTTCTGCTTGCGGTTTCAGTAAGTAAACAACATATTTTAATAGTGAATTTTGTTGTCATTATAATATGTTTAATTTTACATTGGACTTTGCCATTTTCACTATTTTTAGTTTTCAGAATCAGGTCAGGAATGAATTGATTTTGTCAATAAATCAAGATAATAATATTGTTATGGCTATTTGGAGCTGAAGAAGAAAGAAACACACTTTGTGTCTGAAAGTGTAAATAAGTCTTTACATTAAAAGTTGATCTTTTTTTTCTATTTGAAATAATAATAATAATAATCTGATTATCAATTTTCAGGTACAGGTAGGCAATTATCCTGTTTATCAGACCGATAGAAAGCTCGGGAAGGGTGATTTTTGAGCAGGTTTATGTTGGTAGGAGGGTTAGTGGCGGATCAGATTGGCTTCTCTGCTGATCTGTTGCAAGAGCTTGTGCATCCGCCTATTCTATATGTAAGCCATCTATATAATTAACTGATAAAAATGAACTTTAACTTCAAGATGTATATATTTTTGTTGGATTGTATGCTCTGCCATATAGGACCCCACTACCTCATGCATATAAATAGCATATCTACTGTATATGTTGCATGACCTAGCTTTGGTAGTGGATAATTGAGGTAATAAAGCTTGGCAAGTATTGCTTTAAATTTTCTCTATTTTGTTAAGGAAAAAGATTTGGTATAAGGGGATTTGTTGATTTAAAAATATTTATTGTTTCGCACTAAATAGTTTTATAATTAGATTACTATGTTTTCAATGAATAAGTTGAACAAAATTGAATATTTTGATTGTATTCCACATTTTGCTAATAAACCGAATTATCTATGTACGTTGTGGTAAATTAGGATCGAAGTTCATATAATATATATTATATGATTAGTGAAACATTTTAGTTTTTTCATTTAATTATTTTTTTGGAAGTAAAGGGAAAGAAGTGAAGGGATATTATTATTAATACCATAGGGACAATCCTTGTTGCCTAAAAATAAAGTTTTGTGTATTTCAAAATGCGAGCTGCCTTTGTTTGATATCGATACAAAGAAAAATGTTGCCTTATTATTTTTCTATCGGGTGTTGATTTTTACTTGATCCATGGTTAATAGGACGGTTTAAAAAGCCCGTAGCTCGCTCGAAGTTCACTTAAAGAGAAGAAAATGGTATGTTGTATTCTTTTTATAGCAACTCTCTGTTATGTCCATCGGTACACCTCAATAATAATCACACATCTACTCATTATCAGGTGAAAAAAGTTTGGGTAATTTTCCAAAATTTTGTTTTTTTATTATATCTATGTGTTTTTTAATATAAAAGTCAAACTTTTAAATTGTAAGAAATCGTGTGCATGTTTGACTTTTAAAAGTCAACGGTCAAATTGCACAAGAGATTTTAGGAGAAAGATGACTGCATTTAATATTTGTTATAACATTCATCAGAATACAATACTTTTTTCAATGTAAATTTCCTATGTACAGAATTGCTATTGAAGTTGATAGAGAGCTTGTTGCTAGCATGGACAACATTGGGAAGATTATTTGGGCAAAACATAATAAAATTTAAACTGTGAACATCAAGAGTGTTGGAGTTGATTATGAGGTTTGCACATATGCTTTTTTTATGTATTCTTAGGCTTGTAAAATGCACTGAACGAACATGAGCGGGGCATCATTATGTCCATTCGTTTAACTTTAACTGAACAAATGATTGAACATGAACAATTAGAAGAACATGGTTTTCTTGTTTGTGTTTGTTTGTTATAAAAATTAAAGTGTTTCTTTGTTAATATTAAAAGCTAACGGCTTACGAAATTTTTTGCTGGATTTGTGGGTTTGACTGCTTAACCCTTAAATTTTTTGTTTTGTTGATCTTTTAAATGTGTTGTGTAAAGAGCCCAAACTTTAGACAAAAAATAAATTACTAAAAAAAAATTAAGGAGTAATTAACAGTTTCAACAAATTCTTAAAGTAAACTCACATTTACCATGAGTCTTTATATAAATTTGTTTTTTTAAATTCTATAGTTACATATTTAAAGTATTAATATGTAAAAACAATACAAAAATATTTGAGTCAAGTTGGTCGTGTTTGAGTCAACCGGTGATAATGCGAACTGTGTTCAAGTTCACCTATCTAACACGGCTTTTGGGTCCGGGTTGTGTTCAAGTCTGTGACAAAATTTCAGGGTTGCGTCGGGTTGGACCTGCAAACATAATCTGTCAAACACACCTATAGAACTTATTCTCCATTTTGAATACTGAAATAACTAAAATCGAAACGAAACAAAAATAAAAAACGAACCAAACTGAAACCAAAGTAACTGAAACTAAAAACCGAAATAAAACAAAACCGAGTTTACTTGGTTTGTTAGAAAAGAGTTTATGTAATGATTTTGAACGGTTGAAGGTTATGTTAGAAAATATTAAGGTTAGTATATTTTTGCTTTACTAACTCAACTGTTTGTTTATGCCCATTTGCTTAAACCAAAACGAACATTTTTTAGGTAACCAATATGTTTCTTTTTAAAAACTTATATCGATGGGCCATTTATTTCGATATGGTTTTGAGTTTGGTTCTTTTTTTTTGTTATAGGCTGGTTCTTTTGATCTTGTTTCGGTTATAAGGTTATATATATGCGGTTATCAGGTTTTGTGACATACAATCACATTTTTACTATAACTAATGTCACAAGGGCTTTTAGGTATTTCAGATTTGGTATATCGGCTTATTCATCTGCAAGGGCATTTGAAGTTATTTCTGTAACAAGGACTAATGGTTCTGAAATACTGGACATGGGGGTTTGAAAAAAGAAAAATATCCTAGAGTTCTCATAAGGTTTGTTAAGTTGTATATATAAATTGTTGTGCCTGTTGAATCATGTATGGTTTGAAGTCTTTTAGATAGTCCCAAATTCCAAATGGGAATTTTGTTCACGAATATTGTAATTATTTTTGAAAGACATAAGTGTTTTATTATGATCACATGTGTGTTGGAGTTTTAGCATCTATCACTCATATTTTGAAGTTAATGTTGATATAGATCTACTTTGACCGCGTTGAATGTATGTTGTTTAAAATTTAAGAAAATAAGAATCTTTTATTAATGTTCTAAAATGCCTCTATTTGAGTTTCCGCCTCTTTTCTAGCTTGTGTAGCGTTTCCAAATTGAGTTTTGATAACGAAGAATGGAGAAAAAAAAAACAAACTACGTTTTGTTTTGAAATGATTTCAATATACTAATTTGTGAACACACTGAACTTATTATGTGTTCAAGTCATGCTCTAAAATGGTTTTACTTGTGTCCATTAGTGTTTTGTAAAAACTCTTACGTATGACAAGACATCTGTAAACAGTGGCGGATCCAGGAATTTTTTTTAGGTGGTGCACAACTTTTAGATTCTTCAATTTAATAGAGTCGAGTATAAAAAAATCCGGGTCGGTTTGAGATTCGGGTCGGTTCGATGGATCGGGCAAAGTTCGTTACGTAATAAAAATACGATAAAATAATAAAAGGGACACCGTCATTAAAGTTCATCTATGTCTTCTCATTATACTTTTAGTGGGCTAAATTTAATTGAAATCCGTAGATAATTTGAAATGATTTCATACACTATGACACTGAATTTATATATTTGATTAATAACATTATTGCTCCCTTTGTTGTTGAATTAGTCTATTCCATCAACATAACTTTTCAATCTGACACGTTTTTAAAATATCTCAACATAATGTTTACATACTACTTGGAACTTTGATGATGATGTATTATATGGATATTGTAAAAGTAAGGGAAGAGAGCGGTTGCAGGTTCAAGGCTTGATGATGATTGTCAACTTCTACCAAACTGTAGGTCCTAATGTTACTAGGCTTTTCAACATAAGTATATTTTTTTCTAATACTTCCATTGCGTTATCTACAACTTGTGGTACGGGTAAAAGAGCTCATGGTATGACTAGATTACCATTGCACTATCTAACACCTATGACCCCCTGCGTGTTGCGTGCGCGGGTAAAGAAACTTGTTAACAAACTAAAAACTAACAAATTAAAACCAACAATCTAACAAACTAAAACTAAATTTAATAAATAACTTAGCAATTCAGTAGTTAATAATCAAGAACAATTAACATTTAACAATAAATGTAAACTTACCTTCAAAGTGGGAGGATTCGAGCAATCGAGCTTCGAGGAAGAGTAGAAGGCATGATGAGTGTATTGATCGGCTGGAAAAGTGGCGGCGGTGCCGCGGTGGTCGGAGAACGGCTGAATGGGGATGGCTAGTAGGTTTGAAGAGGGTCAGGGAGGGAGGCGCTGTTGTTTTGTGGTGTCTTTGTATTTTTATTATAAAAGCCTAATTATTATAAGGTTTGAGTTAGTAAAAAAAAAGTCCAAAATTTAAGCTGGAAACCAGAATTGAACCTGTGACCTCCAGGTTTCAAAACCACCTGTTTACCGGCTGGACCAAGGCTTTGATTATAAATTAAGTGGTTCATTCCTAATTTATAAGGTGGTTCATTTAATATTTTCTATATATAAATTCACTATTATTTCGAAACTCGGGTGGTTCCGGGGAACCACCCATTAACACTGTAGATCCGCCCCTGTCTGTAAATTACTTACTCATATATACAAGTTGTTTCGATACAAACATAAAATTATAAATGCTACCTAATATAAAGAACGATTTATTTGACCGTATATGTCGATAAAATTATCATGGGTGAATTTTTTTTGGTTTCTTTATATTTACAATTTTTTATTACTATTTCTAATATAAATTATATGCATCAATGGTCACATAATACATATATTTTTATATGAGTAGTGTTTGTTATTATTTACATGAGATCAACTAGGCTTATGAAATAGATACCGATGTTACGAATAAGATAATCACCACAAGTGTTATGTCTCACAAGATCATCAATAAACTAAGTAGAATATTATTTGAGTTCATGGTCGTAAAATATTATCGCCGCCGCATCGCACGGGTTTCCTCCTAGTCTATTACTATATATAATAGATATTAGAGAGAGAATATGAAAATATTGAAAAATAAGATATTTACAGTACATTAAACATAGTGTACAAGTAAGTGCTAATACATGAAGTCTTAAAACCAAATCTAAAATTCCTCAACATCAGATGAAGGGGCAAGAGGGATTCAAAATTCAAATATTAAAATGGAGATCCAGACTCCCATTCTCTCTCTACCCGCCACTAACTTCAAACCCATCTCTTTATTTGCTTCGTTCTCCTTCTCTCTCTCAAATTCACAGGTATGGTTTTTATAATTGACTGAAACTAATCAATACCTGTGTTATTAAGATGTAGTTAAAGGGATGGATTGAAGCTATTCTGGGTTTATATCGAAGACAACTATGGGCGTTATGTAGGTAAGCTTTGTTTTGCTCTTGCAAGTTCATAACTAGAAGGGCAAGAGTGCTTTTAACTTAACCTCTTTTCAAATTAAGTGGGTAAAAGTAGTGAATCTGGTCAATTAAGTGAAACGAGTCGAACGATGTGTTAGAAATTGCCCTAACTTTATTTTTTAATCATCAATTATACGTTATATATTTATGGAAACTCAACTTTGTGTACAACAGTGCTTTGGTCTAATCTCCAATCTCATAGGTAAGTGACTAATTTCATTATAATGATTGAAACCGAACTCTTAAGAAATCAACAACCAAAAAAATCTGACCAAACTGAAACCAAATACCAAAGAGTTAATAAACTGAAACCTAAATGAAACAAAAAAAACTGGAAAATTAGAAATTGAGCTTAAACGAAACCAAAACCCAAGTAAATTGAAACCAAACTGGAACAAAACTTCAAAACTGAAACTGATCCGAAAACATAAACTGAATATGATCTGAAACTAAAAAATTTGAAACTAAAGAACCAAAAAAATTTAAACCGAACTAAAACGAAACGAAAAATTTGAATTCTAAAATAGTGACAACTGAATCGAAAGTGAACTGATACGATACCAAAAGTACAAAAAAAAACATAACTTATACCAAACCAAAACCTAAATATTAAAAAAAAACTAAAACCAAACAAGTCAAATAAAAATTATTAAAATAAAAACTTTTCAAACCGGTTGAACACTTGTATGGGTTGAAATTTGCTCCACTTTTTTTTTTCAACTTGCGTTTATTGAAAGGATATATTGTTATAAAATATTATGTTTATTATTGACTGATTAGTTATAATTATGTATATTACATTTGTTGTATACAGTTGGTGAAGGATGCTCTTACAGTTATTTTTTTCCCTTTTATATACATCAATATGTGTCAAAATAAAGAATAATTTTTTGAAGAAAATAAATAAGCTAACTTGATGAGAGCCAACTTGAGCTTTTTACGAGCCGAGCTAGAGCTCAACATTTCAGCTTGAGCCAATGCAAGCTCTGCTCGTTGGCTCATTTAAAGTATAGCCCAAACTTCAATATTTGACATTATCTGACGTTAAAAATTCATAAATTTTTAACATTATGAATTTCCTATTTCGAGTTATTTTATTTTAAATTAAAATTTAAGATTTATTATTCAACAATAATCATTAAATACATCAGTATGTTAATATGAATGAAGGAGAATGATGCCACAAGTTGCAAATTCTTTATTTGTACTCTATTTATAAAGTGTTACAAAAAATAAAAATAATGAAAAATGCATATGTATTGCAACAACGGTTTGTGTACGTTCGTTTAACTTTAACCGCACAAATGAACCGACATGAACTCTTATTCGTACAAATTTTCTTGTTCTTGTTCATCGGTTAAGAAAATCTATGTGTTTGTTAACTTTAACTAAACACATGAACTAGCACAAACACTTAACTGATGAAATTTCTTGTTCATGTTTGTTTGTTAAGAAAATATTAATATGAGTAAATAATAAAATGGAAAGTTTTTTTAATTATGTATGCTAAAAATATTATTATTTTTTATATACATCAATGTGCAATAAAATAAATAGTTTTTATAAAATATAATCAAGTGGACTTGAACTTTATACGAGCGAGCTTTTGATCAACATTTCAGCTCATTAAGCTAAACGAGCTGAGTTGGCTGGTTTGTAAACGATTCAAGAAGCTGTAGCAACGAATAAACAAATATAAAGTAATGCATTCCCATATTACCCCTGGATATAAGTCTAATTCGTAAGCAATATTATGACCCTTTTGACTTCAACTGGACAACAAACAGATCTGACCCAATTTATCGTTTGACCTTGGTAAGTTGCTTTTAGATTTTCCATGTTTTGTTATATAATCCGAGTTTTTCATGTTTTGGTAATATCTTGGGTTGTAGGAGAATGGTATTGATGTTGGATTCTTGGATTTGGTTCTTTTGTATCATGGAATGGTGTGTAAACTCTTGGAGGCTATTGTTATCGGTATAATATTGTTCTATTTTGATCACGGTTATACTTTAGTTTTTCAGTTATTGTCCTTCACACTCGAGATCGGCTCGTTAAGAGCTCGATTCAAGCCAAGCTTAAATGAGCTCGGGCCTACAAGTAAGCTTGATTAATAAACGCGCCCGAACTGCAGGTTGGTGTATTATTATCGTCATCGTCATCATCATCTCATTGACTGAGTTTCTTGATTTTGTGATATTATTGAATACTGAAATTATTATTATGTTTACATTGTATAGGACAATGATGAAGAAGTTTTATAAATCAGATGAATAAGATGAATGGAGGCTTGATTGTTTCTGGTTGCATTACATTACAGTAAGAATTGTCATCCTTTTCACCACATGGTAGCATATCTGAACTTGGAATGAAGGTGTAACAAGAATACAAAACGAGCCAGTAACATCACAATGACTACAAGAATACACATCGCTGATCTATATGGGTAATGTCGACTAAATTTTTTGATAACCTTTTATTTTGATATGGGTAATGTCGACTAAATTTTTTGATAACCTTTTATTTTGTGATTTTTTAAGATAACTCATATTAATGTATAAACTGAAAACGATTGTTGTTACCATGTTTGGGATTCACATCAGACTGTTTCTTGGCTTAAGTATTTGAATCCAATAGAAATTATAGAATTACAATAGATTTTTTTAATTTTTTTTTAATTCCAGGTTGAAATATGTTAAGGCAAGAATAACGCAAGAAAGGATGAATCGCCACCCTTGGCCGACAAATTACTTAGCTTGCACATCACCTACATATCTTTTGTAATTATACATGTCACAAATGTAATTCATTCTAATTATGGTATAATTCCATCCATGTTAACTAGATGCAGAATCGTCATATGTTTACTACATGCAATTTTTATGGGTATAGTGCAAATTTGAAAGTTAAAATGACTAATTGTTGCATTAGGGAGGCCTAAAGAGGGATGAATGTCTTGCAATTTCAAATGTAATTTCGGGTAAAAACTGACAACGCAAAATTTATGTCTTTTTCAATGTTGATTTCTTTGTAATATTAAATATACGGTTAGTTTTAACTTTTTTTTTTTGGTAGAGTTGAGTACTTGGTCAATTTTAATATTTTTTCATGGTTGAGTACTCGGTCAGTAATGGGACGAGCATACGAGTTTAGAAAGAATATAGAAGGCTCCTATAATAAAGCATTATATATCTAATAGTAGACTATTTGTTTGTTTAGAATGCAAAGAAAAGAAATACTTACTTTTTTGACATAAAAAATACTAAGGTAGTTTAGGGAATCACAGATGCGATGTGTATGTTTTAGGTGTTGTGAATTTGGAGAATCATAAGAGAACGGATGCGATGTGTATTTTAGGTGTTGTGAATTGAAGAATCATAAGAGAATGTATACGCCGTTATCAATGGGTTTATCAATGATAATATGTGCAGATACATCACAAAAGGATTGATAAACTAATAGAAACGAGAATCTTGTTGCAAATTGTCGTCGCGCAGCATCGCGCGGGTTTCCTGCTAGTGTATGATATATATATATACTATATTAAAATACATATAGAATGGATAAGAAAGTAATTTTATCAAAAACTCTTAAAAATAAGAGTTTTACAACTGTTTTGGATAAAAACCAGTTAAGGATAATGTATCTAAATATGTCAATGTGAGGTCTAGTGCTATGATGACAATAACAATTATATGAACGAAAATGGAATGAACACAGTGATTAGTTGCGATGAAAAACCTTTTGATCTTGTTCAGATCAATAGAAAAAAACCCCGGGTGATGACAACTTGTCGATCACCACTTTATTAATATCAAAAAAGGTTACAAATGGGTTGGAGATTGTGATCGATATTACAATGTAAGCTAGTGTATAGAGAGAATCATTGAATCTGCTCTAGTGTGTGTGAGAGTACAAGTGATATTAATAGATCATATCTCGATAATTATAAAGGAAATTACACATAACAATAACTCCTAAAAATCCGCAACTCCTCCACTAGCCACTCCCATAACTTTGACCACGTGCCATAGAAGTCCAGTAGCGAAATAAGTGGAAGACTAAGTCTAGGAGCCGTTGCACTTGATAAATATCATCTTTCATATAAGAAACAACCGTTAACAACACCAAATATCGAGGATCAATGATCCTGACACAGCTCTGGAACTCTTCGGAAGGATAATTGATCCAGACGTGTCTTCAAGAATAACATATCCTCAGTACGCAATTATTTGTGAGTCAACAAGAAGTCCTATAAATCCGCCATTATCCCCACTAAACGTGTTACAGCCATTTGACCACGTGCTGAAGGTGCCTTGTAGCGAAATATTAGGTAGATCACGTCCTACAGCCGTTATACCTATCAAATATTAACCCACGCATGAGAAACAATCGTTAGTAATACCAATTGCTGAAGATCCTTGATCCTGACAGAATCTGGAACACATTCTAAGGATAAATGATCCAGAAATATGCCAAGATAATGTATCCACAGTGTCAAATTTCTGTGCCCTAACAATTGCCCCCAAAATGGTGGTTGTGATAAGTTCACAGCTGTCATTTTGCCTTTGAAAATCAAACTTCCTTCTGGCTATATATCCAACTCCTCTTATTCTCCTTGCACATCATGAACAGCTAGTAACACATGTTTAACCAGGATAGATGGTCCATATTTTGAATGGTGAAGTTCGGGTTAAAACTGTAAGTAAGTTTAATAAACGACATCTTTTGACTATTTGCTTGTTACTTTTTATTTTGAAAGTTTGTTTGATAGAGTTTTAGCTTTATTGAAAGTTTTAAGAAATAATCTTGAGTAAAAAGTTTTAGGATAGAATATCCTTGCAAAAATAATTTAAAAATCTTAAATCCTTAAGTAAAAGGGTCTACAAAGATCTTAGCCAAATAAATGTAAATTGACAAGTAGAAATCATACCATAAGGTCTAATTAGACCTAGGTTACCGTAAGTAATGATCCTTTCGTGATCCGAAGTAAGTTACGGATTTTGGATCCATAAGACTTTGTCTTCGTGATGAACTTAGTACATTTGTTGCAAACAACTTATAATATTGATCGGGATTAGACCCAACAAGCTGAGGACAAGCTCATAAAATAAACCGGGGACAAGCCCGTGCAACTGGGGACAAGCCCGTGTACTGGGGACAAGCCCAAAACTGGGGATAAGCCCAAAACTAGGGTTAAATTGGGGACAAGCCCAAATACTAGGGACAAGCCCAAACTGGGGACTGGCCCAAAGATACGGATGTCAATTGGGGACTCGCCCAAACCGGGATTTAGCCCAAACATGAGATAACGTGAAAACGTTATAAACCAGTGGTATGGTACGTCTACCATAAATCGTAGGATCCTCCATATAGCCGAAGACAACGAAATTGTCAGCCACTAAGCGTGTACTGGTCCCGCTACCCCGTACTATACGTTGGATAGCGTGCGCTCCAAGCAAGAGTGTAGAAACTCTAATATATAAGAAAAGTGAAAACCTTTAAACCTTAGGGGATATGACCATCGGGGGTCATACCCAATCGTGGGCTAGGCCAAGGGAAATAGTAAAGTACCTTAGAGGTGAAGGAGAGGTGGCCAACCTCTTGACTATTACACAACTTATTAATATCCTGCATTGATACTTAAAACTTGGAAGAAACAAAAAATGTTAAGAATACGTTATCCTTAAATAAGTAATAAGAAATTTAAAAGAATAAATGATCAGATAGATATTACCAATTTTGGGGATCCTTGATCCTTTAAGGATACTCAATCCTTAGAGGATACTTGATCCTGATAAGAAAAAGTATTTCCTGAGGTGGATAGCATTCCATGCTCTGGGTAATCTGTTGCCTTCCATAGTGAGCAAATGATATACCCCATTTCCTGCCTCCAACTCAATCAGATTAGGACCTTCCCATTTGGGTGCTAACTTCCCATCTGCCGGATTGGTTGTGTTTTGGAATGCTTTTCTCAAAACTAAATCTCCTTCTTGAAATCTTCTGATCCTGATATTCTTGTTGTATGCCCCAGCTACCCTTTGTTGATATGCTGTCATTCTGATCTTGGCTAGGTCTCTGAAATCTTCAACAGTATCCAAGTCTTCAAGGAGGATTTTTTTATTGACCTCAGGATCACGGATGCTTGTTCTGGCTGTAGGAACCACCATTTCTGTAGGGATAACTGCTTCTGATCCAAACACCAATAAGAAGGGTGTCTGACGCGTTGCATTCTTGGGTGTTGTCCTGTCGGCCCAAAGAACATATGGCAGTTCTTCAGCCCATTTACCCTTCTTGGTTCCTAACTTCTTCTTTAAATTGTTGATGATGATTTTGTTGCTAGATTCTACTTGGCCATTAGCTTGAGGATGTACTGGAGTAGAGGTAATCATTTTGATGCCCCAGCTGTCACAAAAGTTAGTGGTTCTTTTCCCGATAAACTGGGAACCATTGTCACAAATAATTTCTGAAGGGATACCAAATCTAGTAATAATGTTTCTTTTAATGAAATATATCACGTCTTTTTCGCGAACTTGAACAAAAGCTTCTGCCTCTATCCACTTTGAAAAGTAATCAGTCATTGCAAGCATGAATACTTTTCCTCCTGGTGCCTTAGGCAGTTTACCCACTATACACATGCCCCATTTAATGAAAGGACATGATGAGGATATAGGATACATAGGTTCTGCTGGTTGATGAAGGATGTTTGAATGCCTTTGACAAGCATCACACTTCTTTGAATACTCCATGACATCTCTCTTCATTGTTGGCAAGAAATATCCTGTTCTTAGAATTCTAGAAAACAAAGCTCTACCTCCAGTGTGATTACCACAATCACCTTCGTGAAAGTCTTTGAGCACCTCTTGGATTTCAGGATCCTCGATGCACCTCAAGTATGGACCTGCAAGAGATTTTCTGTATAGCATATCATCTAACAAAATGTATTGTGACACTTTGAGTTTGAAAGATTTGGGATTCTCTGTGGCTGGAATCTCTCCACTTTGAATGTACTTCTTGATTGGGAGGATCCAAGATCCTTGGCTATATGAGAATAGTGGGTCCCAAAGTACAATCTGTTTGTCACTTGTAATTTCCCCCAACTTCTTGCTCTTCTATTGCTGGCGAGAGTATGTGGATAATTGGGATCTTCGTATCTTCTGGAATTTTCAAGGATGAAGCTAAATTCGCTAAGGCGTCTGCCCCAACATTTTCCTCTCTTGGTACCTGTACTATACTAAAAATTTTGAAGGATCTTGCCAATTCCTTCACAATTTCTGAATACTTGATCATATTCTCACCTTTTACGGTATAAGAACCATTAAAGTGGTTAGTTATAAGTAAAGAATCCATATAAACTTGAAGATACCTGATCCTCATGCTCTTGGCTAAAAGTAAACCTGCGATGAGTGCTTCGTACTCTGCCTCATTGTTGGTAGCTTGAAATGCACATGCAATGGACTGGGGTATTATGTCCCCCTGTGGCGATTTCAGTAGTATGCCCAATCCCGTTTCCCTTACGTTGGATGCTCCGTCTGTGAAGAGGATCCAAGGATCCTTGGTTGCATCTAGTTGCTGAACCTCCAAGTCGGCTTCTTTCTGCATGTCACTGCTGAAATCAGCCACAAAGTCTGCGAGTGCCTGCGATTTGATAGTTGTTCTAGGCTCATACTGAATGTCGTATGCACTCAGCTTTACAGCCCCCTTAGTCATCCTACCTGATAATTCTGGCTTTCTAAGAACATTCTTAACAGGATAATTAGTTCTCAAAATAATAGTATGAGTCTCAAAATAATGTCTTAATTTAGTAGAAGACATAATTAAAGCAAGGATTAACTTTTCTAAATAAGAATACATGGCTTCTGCGTCTAAAAGACTCTTACTTACTTAGTACACTGGGTGTTGTTCACCTTCATGATCCTTTACCAAGACGGCACTTACTGCATTTCCTGAGACAACTAAGTATAGATATAAGGATTCTCCATCCACAGGCTTCATTAGAGCTGGAGCTGGGGATAAGTAATCCTTCAAGGCTGTAAGCACAACTTCATGCTTTTCCGTCCACTCAAACTTCTTATTCTTTCTCAGAATGTCATAGAAGTCTTTGCACTTCTCGGGGGATCTTGAGATGAACCTGTTGAGAGAGGCTATTCTTCCCGTGAGCCTTTGGACATCCTTGGCATTTGCAGGAGACTTCAAATTGAGGATGGCTTCACTCTGCTCGGGGCTTGCTTCAATTCCTCTTTTGGTCACCATATATCACAGAAATTTTCCAGCCTTAACACCAAAGTGGCATTTTGACGGATTCAATTTCATGTTATATTGGTCAAGGATATTGAATGCTTCTTCAAGATCCCTGAGGTGATCCTCAGCCTTCTTTGACTTCACCACCATGTTGTCTATATAGACTTCCATGGTTTTGCCTAACTGATCCTTAAACATCATGTTGACCAGTCTTTGATATGTTGCCCCTGCATTTCTTAGTCCAAATGGCATAGCAATATAACAATATATGCCGGTAGGAGTCATAAAGGCTGTATCCTCTTGATCAGATGGTTCCATATGAATTTGTTGAAATCCAGAGGAAGCATCTATAAAGGTAAGCATTTCATGTCCTGCCGTTGCATCCACCATGGAGTCTATATGTGGTAACGGGAAAGGATCCTTGGGACATGCCTTGTTTAAATATGTAAAATCAACGCATACCCTCCACTTTCCATTCTTTTTTGAAACTACAACCACATTAGCCAACCATCGAGGATATTGAACCTCTCTGATCATACCGGCCTTAAGAAGTTTTTCAACTTCTTCTGTATGATCTTGTTCCTCTCAGGAGCGAATTTTCTTCGCTTCTGATGGACGGGTTTAATAGATACATCAAGGCCTAATTTATGAGTGATTACCTCCTTTGAAATACATGCAATGTCTGAGTGCTTAAAGGCAAAGGTAGATTTTCTTTGCCCTAAGAAGGATACCAAATCCTCCTCAATCTTGCCGGGGATACTGGATCCTAGGAACACCTTTACCTCTGGATCCTCGGGGTCTAATGATACTTTTTTAAGGTCTTTCTCCCGAGCTTCCAGCACGTCCCTAGGATGCTGCTACGGTTGCTACGCTATAGTTTGTTTGGTTGTTGACTTCATTGATAAAGAATAATAGTTCTTAGCCTCCGCTTGATCACCAACTATCTTCATAACTCCCCATGGGGTAGCTAGTTTAGAGAGAGAGTTGTAAACTGATTTTGGTGTGGTTTATGAAGACCCCGGACCTGCTATTTATAGGCAAAATTTTGGATCCCATCGCGATACGCGATAGGCTTCTTATAACCCATCGCGTAGCGCGATGTAGCTTCGCACAGTCACAACGTAGGTCTGCCAAGTGTTGCTACGTGGCAGACGGTGTGCCACGTGTTAACACGTGGCGGACGATGTGCCACGTGTTGCCACGTGTCGGGACACGTGGCGAGAGGTGTGCCACGTGTGGACGCGTGGCAGTCTTGTGCCAGATGTGTCAGGACACGTCATAGCGATACGCGATGACGTAGGTTCAACCAGCGATCGCGTATCTTTGTTGACCCTTCCAGAAGGTTTGACCAAGCCCCTTCGCGATACGCGATGGCTTGTCCTTTGTCCCCATCGCGTAGCACGATAAGACAGAAAATAGATTTTTTATTTTTAACCTTGGAGTTTGGATTTGGCAGAATTAGTCCCTTAACATTGGAAAGTTGACATTGTTGGCCTGAAATTTCCGTGATATTACATCCTCCCCACCTTGGAATAAATCTCATCCTCAAGATTGCTTAACGAGAATAAGTGGGGGTATTTCTTTCTCATTTCAGACTCGAGTTCCCAAGTATACTCGGGTCCTCGTCGGGAATCCCATTTCACTTTCATAAATTTCAATGTTCGTCTTTTGAGTTTCTTTAATTTTGAATCTTCGATTTGAATTGGGCGCTCAACAAATTTTAAGTTCTCATTAATTTCAACATCTTTTAACGGCATCGCAAGAGATTCGTCGGCTAAACATTTACGCGGATTCGAGATATGGAATACGTCGTGTATCCCTTGCATTTCCTCAGGTAGTCGCAATCGATATGCGACTGTACCAAATCGTCCAAGTACCTCGAAAGGTCCAACGAATCAAGGACTTAACTTTCCTTTCTTGCCGAAACGGACTATGCCTTTCCATGGCGAGACTTTCAAAAGAACTTTATCACCGACATTGAATTCTAACGGCTTACGACGGACATCGGCGTAACTCTTTTGGCGATCACGTGCCGTCTTAAGTCGTTCGCGGATTTGGATAACTTTGTCGATGGTTTCTTGGACTATCTCGGGTCCAGATAATTGATTATCTCCAGTTTCAGACCAACACACGGGCGTTCTACATTTTCGACAATACAACGCCTCAAACGGTGGTGCGGCTTGAATACTTGCATGATAACTATTGTTATACGAAAATTCCATTAGGGGTAAGTGGTCATCCCAACTTCCACCTAAGTCTATCACGCATGCTCAGAGCATATCTTCCAACGTTTGAAATGTCCTTTCGCTTTGCCCATCAGTTTGTGGATGATAGGCGGTGCTAAGGTTAAGCTTTGTGCCTAGCGCTTGTTGGAAGCTTTTCCAGAAGTGAGACGTGAAACGACTGTCTCGATCAGAAATAATGGACAACGGTACCTCATGTAGGGCCACAATATTGTTAACATACATACGAGCTAATTTGTCCATTGAGTAAGACTCATTGATGGGTATGAAGTGTGTGGACTTTGTTAATCGATCCACAATTACCTAGATTGCATTATGTTGTCGAGTCGTTTTAGGGAGTTTGGTAATGAAATCCATGGTAATTAACTCCCACTTCCATATAGGAAGTTCGGGTTGCTGAAGCAATCCCGAAGGCTTTTGGTGTTCAGCCTTGACTTTCAAACATGTTAAGCATTTCGCAACATGCGAAGCGACGTCTCTTTTCATTCCATTCCACCAATAGTTCGACTTGAGGTTTTGATACATTTTGTCGCTCCCGGGATGCATCATATATTTCGACTTATGGTCTTCGTTTAAGATCTTCTCACGTAATCCTCCAACAATTGGTACCCAAATTCGGTTTCCCATTCTAAGAATACCATCATCACCTTTGACTAACGAGTTAATGGTGCCATTACGATTTTCATCAGAGATTTGGTTCTCATTGATCGCTTGAGTTTGAGTGGATTTGATTTGGTCAACAAGATCGATTTGAAGTTCTAGCCTTAACGCTCAGACTCTTTTTGGCTTTTCGTGTTCCTTACGACTTAAGGCATCAGCCACAACGTTGGCTTTACCTTCGTGGTAGACAATTTCGCAGTCATAGTCGTTCAGGGTTTCCATCCAGCGTCTTTGGCTCATGTTCAGCTCTTTTTGATCAAAGATGTGCTTTAAGCTCTTATGATCAGTGTACACGGTAAATCTTACTCCATAGAGATAGTGCCTCCATATCTTAAGTGCGAAGATTATGGTGCCTAACTCTAGATCGTGAGTCGTAAAATTCTTCTCGTGCACCTTGAGTTGACGAGAGGCGTAAGCGATTACTTTCTTTCATTGCATCAATACGCATCCCAAGCCGGAATGGGACGCATCGCAAAAGACGACGAACTCTTCAATACCTTCTGGCAAGGCCAGTATAGGGGCTTGGGTAAGCTTTTGTTTAAGTATATCGAACGCCTCTTGTTGCTTTGTTCCCCATTCGTATTTGATGTTCTTTCGAGTCAAGGTGGTTAAGGGAACAGCGATTCGAGAAAAGTTCTCGATGAACCTTCGATAATAGCCGGCCAATCCCAGGAAGCTTCGAATCTCGGTCAGCGACTTTGGGATCTCCCACTTCGAGATAGCTTCAATCTTAGCGGGGTCCACTTGAATTTCATTAACGTTGATGATGTGACCAAGAAATTGCACCGCGTGCAACCAGAACTCGCATTTCGAGAACTTGGCGTACAGTTTCTCGGCCCTAAGAATTTCAAGTAACGTTCGAAGGTGATTTTCATGATCGGCCTTAGTCTTAGAGTAAATAAATATGTCGTCGATGAATACGATTACAAACTTATCTAAGTAAGGCTTACAGATACGATTCATCATATCCATGAACGCAGCCGGCGCATTAGTAAGTCCAAATGGCATAACGGTGAACTCGTAATGGCCGTACCTTGTTCGGAACGCGGTCTTTGGAATGTCTTCGGTTTGAACTTTAAGTTGGTAATAGCCGGAGAGGAGATCGATCTTGGAAAAGAAGCTAGCACCCTGGAGTTGGTCAAAGAGATCGTCGATTCGAGGAAGTGGATATCGGTTCTTGAGGGTAACCTTGTTGAGGGCTCGGTAATCGATGCACGTTCTCATGGATCCATCCTTCTTCTTAACAAAAAGTATCGGCGCTCCCCATGGCGATGAACTTGGTCGTATAAATCCTTTCTCGAGAAGCTCATCAAGTTGTTTCTTCAGTTCTTTCATCTCGGTTGGTGCAAGGCGATATGGAGCTTTGGCGATTGGAGCAGTGCCAGGAATGAGATCGATTCTAAATTCTACTTCACGATCGGGAGGAATGCCCGGGAGTTCGTCGGGAAAGACATCGGCATAATCGGAAACAACGGGAACGTCTTTGATTTCTTTGGGTTTAGATTCTTCGGTGACGTAGGCCATGAATGCTAAGCACCCTTGATTTAAACATTTGTTAGCCCTTATCATGGAGATTAGGCTAACTTGGCCCGCGTCCTTATCCCCTTAGATTCGTATCGTACGTTTGTCAGGGGCTCGAAGTTCAACAGTCTTTCTATTGCAAAGGATACGGGCTTGGTTGTCGGATAACCAATCCATACCCAGCACAATATCAAAACCAGCAAGAGTCATAGGTAGCAATTGAACAGGTAAAACGCAACCGGCAAATAATATTTTTCCGTTTTCTAAAGCTTGGAGATTTTAACAATTTCACCACTAGCGGTCTCGACGCTTAGAGTTTTATTAAGTTTGATTAAGGGTTCGTTTAATAGACTACAAAACTTATAATCTATAAAACTTAAATTGGCTCCTGAATCAAACAAGACAATAGCATAGGTATTGTTAACAAGAAACGTACCAGTAATGGTTTCCGGTGTATCGGCCGCTTTCTTCGTATCAAGGACGAACACTCTTGCGTTACCCTTCTTGGGCTCACTATTCTGACAGCTACCACCCGCAACACCAGCCGCGGGTTTATTCTTGGGGCATTCAAAGCTAAGATGTCCCATCTCCTTGTAATTGTAGCAAGTCATCTTCTTCTTCCAGCAATCGGTCGTGGCATGACCGAATTTGTGACATGACTCACAAGGATGGGGAGTTAGATGGCATCGACCCCTATGGCATTTTTTTGCAAGTTTTGCATTGTGGGATGCCAGAGCCGAAGCCAGACCTTCGTTGGTCGACTCCCTTACCCTTGAAATGGGCATTTCCCTCCTTCTTCGTATCTTGCGTCGACACGACCCTCTTATCTTGTTATTTGTTGCGGATCATTCCGCCCATTAAGTATCCGGCCAACTCCATCGCGGAGTCGGCGGTTTGAGGCAAGTGCGACCTCACCATATCACGAATCTCTCGTGGCAATCCCCATATGTAGCGTGTGACTTTGCTGGATTCCGGGGTAACCAGCTAGGGCACCAAGCGACAGTATTCGTGGAATTTGGTGTTATACTCACGAAGGTTTGTTCCGACAACCTTGTGAGATAAAAATTTGGTTTGGATTTGGTCCGTCTCATGCATCGGACAAAAATTCGACATTATCTATTCCTTAAACTCGCTCCATGACAACCCATACATTACCTCCCTTCCTTTACTCATGATTGGTGTGTTCCACCATTCTTGCACTTCGCCTTTGAACATCAGGGCGGAGTATTGAATCTTCTCCTCTTCCTAACACTTGCTCGTAAATACAATCTTTTCCATCTCTTCAAGCCACCTTAGAGTCGCGATGGCTCCCTTATCGCCGTGGAATTCCTTTGGCCCATAGTACTTGAAGTCCTTGAACGTACACCCCCCAATCTTAAGCCTTTTAAATTCTTGACGAACGCCTCCATCAGCGTTTGACTCGTGTACACGCTCATCCATACGAGAAGGTCTTGAGCGGGGTTTGGAAACAGATTTTCGGGACGGATTAACCGAGTGAGAACGTTTCGTTTGACGAGATTGTGACCTAGCCAAGGATCCTTCCCTAACAACGTCTTTAATCATCTTTTGGATTCGATCCATAAATTTTTTGGGAATTGAATCATCTTGTTCTTTTTCAGGTCGTTTTCCTTATTCTTTTTGTTTTTCGGATTCCTTTCGGGAAACCTCAACGTTATTACTTTGTTGAGACATTTATCTTTTTCTTTCTATTCTTTTATATCTGAAATTTATCGAATTTCTTTATTAAACACACATTTATTTCAACATTTGTATATACCATACACGGTATATACAAGGATTATTACAACACACACTTATATATATACATTCATATCCGATGTATATATATTTTCTTATCCATACAACACTTTACAAACAAACTACATTACACACATATATTTGAGCACGCACACGCTTCTTCTCTTGAAACACCCCATTACATCATCATCTCAGTCCTTCAGAAACTTCTTAACAACCCTTGTCAGTTTGTTTCATTTGTGAAGAAGTTTCTCTCTTATCTTCTTCTTCTTCTTCTTCCCTTCTTCAGCCACCTTCTTTCTCCAGTCACCAGTCTCGTGCAATGCGCGATCAAGGTGTCCTCGTATGACTGTGGAATGACGTCGGGGTATCCATATTGTGGCGGTGGGTCACGGTAACCCAGCGTCACCATCTCGAAATGGTTTCTCGGTTCAGGATACAGGACATAAGTCTGATCAGCTGCAAGGTAGAGGTATGTCTCGGCGACTTGATTTTGCTGGCGAATCTCATCAGCTTGTTCTTGAATTGAAGGAATCCTTCCTTGAAATGACGGGAAGCTTGATGAAGCTTGGTTCCATAGCTGATCAAGATACTGAACATACGGATCGACAGAACCGTAGCTTGGGTTGTTGGAAGTGAGTGATCCATCAATGGATGTTGATATCTCATTAGGGTTGTCGGGATGCTCTTCTTCCGGTTCGGTTTCTTCCATAGGATCCTCTTCTTCCTCCATAGGCTCTTCCTCCTCTTCCCTATACCGAGTGGCTTCGTTGAATCGCGGGTATCTTGAAACTCTTGTAAGGCGTCGTCACCCTCATTCTTGGTTTGCGGGATGATCCTTCGCCATTGTTGGGTTGTGAGTTAACTTCATGAGCGGTAGAGCTTCCAGTATGCCACCTTCGCTGGTCGGAGTGGCACTGCATCCAATCGGAGGATGGGGATTTTGGTTCTTCCTTTATGGGTCGGTTTGAAAGGAAGGTATAGGATGGGTATGCATTTGGAAAATATCCGGTTGGGTAGTATTGTGGTACCTGTGGTGGTTGGTAGGTGGGAATTTCTGAGGGATGGTATGCTGGTATTTTCGAGGGTTGATACATAGGCATTGTCGGTGGATGATAGCTCGAGTGTCTTGAGGGTTCGATTCTTTGTGGTGGTGGACTATCGGGTAGTTTAATTGGGCATTGCTCAGTCCTGAAGAAGTATATCGGTTTGGGTCGTTCAATGTGTTTGTCGCGGCTAAAGAAGGCCTCAAAGTAATCTTCATCCATGATGTTTTTTGGGAACTTGTAGTATTTCCTTGCTCTTCTTGCTTCATTATCATAATACTCCATTAATTTCTCATAAGACATCTTTGGTGGGTGGTTTAGAATGTAGAGAGGAAAGAAAGGGTTACCAGCCAATCTTATCCCTATTCAAATAAACAAGTCAAATATTTTCCAATGCTTGGATCGAAGCTTGGGTATTGTTTTATGATACCCAATTCGCTAAGATCGATGACTCTGATACCAACCTTGTCACACCCCCATCTTGGGCCTAGGCGTGTGACTCGATAGTTGGTACCACATTTGTAAATAAATCAGAGTTACTATTGTTAGCGGAAGACTTTAAAATATAAGGGTTAAAGTTGTAAAATATTTACATTTCAAAAGTCGAGACAAAAAGTTTCGATGGGTTTACTTGTTTATATGTTTTTATAAAAGCATCATATTAAAGATTTAAACAAAATTTATCCGAGCCATCGGATTCTTGAGCCTTCGTCCTTTAGCTCTAATCTTGGTTACCTGCAAAATGTTATAAAAATACGTCAGCAACGAATGCTGGTGAATATGCTGACGCAAAAATATTTTCTTTTACTTTGTTACCCCTCGAGGGTTACGCGTGCCTCGGCCCATATTGGCTTAGGAATAACAAAGTTAAAACAATATCATTATAACTCGAGTCTCTACCTAGGTCACCCCAGCAAGACACTGCAGCGTCTCGACATACTTAGGTACCATAAATATACACAAGGTCATTCTCACTCGAACATACTTTGGTTCGGCCCATCGTGGCTGGAGGTCGTGACCAGGTGTGGTGCGATGTGCCCACCGCATTTTACCACATATATAAGGATCCAGACAGACGTATACTACAGCCTGAGGGCTAGGCTTTTACTCTTATTCATAATGTTTGAAGGATCCTAGCCGGATCTACACGGAAGTATCTCGTAGTACGTAGGTGCGGAATCCCTACGTAAGGCGATACGAGCGTAGGATGTAAACTACGTTAATACCTAATACGAACACACGTTACAATACTCAAAAGACACGTTGTATTGCAACACTTAACACGTGATGTTCAAATCACAATTACACATCTGGAAAAACTTAACAATACAACCCGTAACATATGTATATATATGTTACGACAACTTCTCCTAACAGACTAGGCGAAGTTGCCAATAACTTCGCTTTTCCACAAGTTCGCTTATATCAGGCGAACTTGTGAGACAACCTATTTAAATCAAACCAAAACAAACTAACACGATTACAGACACAAACATAACACTAGATACTGAACTATTGACATCATGTACCAACAGACTCCCCCTTGGCAGTAGCTTCATATCTCTATCTTTAATCACGTGTCTGGTAATCCCAAAATCTTGTATCTCCCGTCTTCAAGCATGAACTCCCTGTCTTACACAGACAAAGACAACTCTCTGGTATTTCTTGGCTTCTTATTTCCATGCAGGAATATAGAATATCTTTTTTCTCGTTCAGCACCTGCAAGTCAGCTTGAGACAAATTCACCAAGTGCATTGGATCATACACTCTCAACACCTCTTTTTCATCTTCATCCTCCATAACCGCTTCAGCTGTTTGACTATCGACATACCACCATTTCAGATTCTTTAGAACATCCTTGGGCATTTGTTTCATCGGCACTTCTTTTAAACACCGGATAGGCTTATACTTCATTACCATCCAAGGTTTGCCATCAGCTCTCATTCCTCTGCCTTTATCTTCAACGAGCTTCCCTTTCTGCGGCTTTAACAACTCGAACTTTTTCTCTTTTATACTTTCTTTCCACACGATCTTTCCAATAATCCTAGCCATATTATCATCACTCCTGTTTATCAACCCCAACTTGGCTAAATCCTTCACCTCACACTCCGGCAAGGTATTCAATGATCTCAACAACCTTTTGAAGTACTGAACTCTGTCAAAATGTTTAATCGCAAACAGCCTCAACTGCTCATCATATAACCAGCATATAATCCCCTTCTTCGATTCAGCATACCCTTTGATATTATAACTTTTCTTAAACATAGTTGGAACCGCTGGTTTCTTTGTCTTTACGAACCATTGAGCGTAGCCTTCTTTCCATCTCGGCTGCTCTTCCCATTCATTCTCATCGCTTCCCATATCTTGACCCACATTTGACTTATCAAGTTCTGGAATTTCATGCTCAACATTATCCTCCACAATCTCTCCCTCTTCAATCTCACTGCCAATCACAATCTCGGCTCCTATCTTCTCAATCTCTTCAACCGGTAACACATCGTCGTCACCCACAGTATCATCTTCCAACATCTCCTCATCATCCACTACCACCACATCATCACCCCCTGATCCACCTGTTGCACCAGCTGACCCCCCCTGAGATGTGGAAGTCCCAAGAGTTTGTTCAGTTCTTGGCAACTCACCACATGCACCTTTCGATGCATTGAGATCATCGTCTCTATCGTTACTCTTCTTCGTCCTCAACTCATCGCCCTTGCAGCTCGTCTCCCCCTGAGATGCTAAGAACTGTTTTAAAGCATCAAAAATATACCGTGCTCAATCAGGAGGGACGACTTAATTTGATTTTCGGCAACAAGGCGCTAGATAGCATGAGTCTGGATCAGGTTGATTCTTGACTATTCTGCCATGACCCTTTCAAGAGCTGCTATCCTGTCTGAGTCAGATAAAGTTGCATCAAAATCAAATCTCATATGAGAAGTGTCTTGAGCATATGGTGGAGGAATTCCCAAGGTAGCCGGAACATCAGAAACAGGCTGATAAGTAACCGCAGGTGGTATTGTAACAGATAACCTTGCAGTGGCAACCAGTGTCGACTCAACGAATCTTGCAACAACCTCTGATGGAGTAAGTGAAGGAGGTGGCAAGGAAACAATTTCTGGAGCCGAAAACTGAAAAGTAGTGGGTGGAATGCCAAAGGAAGATGATGTAGATATCACGGGAACATCCGAGGTGATTGGTCCTGTCACAGTCATGGATGCAGGGACCATAGTCATACCAGATAGAGCGGGTGGAGAGAAACGAACCACCCTCGAGCTTTCACCAGCTCCCTAGCCTTTACCCGTTCTAACCCTTTTCGATCGACGAATCAAACGACCTAACTCCTAAAAATCAGATTCACTGTCATCTGTATCTTTCTTTCTTTTTCCATGAATTCTTTCTTGGGCGACCAGAATCTGTCTTGCTTCAGCAACATCATCAGCTGAGGAGTCAGAGTCGGTTCTTTCAAAATCAGCTACAGACGTAGCTACCATCGACACATCAACACCCGAAACCTCTGCACTGAGACCTGAACCTCTGCCTCAAGATCAACTCGTTCCATATCAAAGAATCCTTGGCCACCAAAAGCAGCTTCAGGTCTACTTGTTCCTCCGGTGCCACAACAGGAGCAGCAGGCAATGCTTGCTGTACCACATGTGGTGGTTGAGAAACAACAGCCTGTTGCGGTGCCGGATCCCGAAACTCATCTCCACGAGGAGCAACATACGCCGGGTTTATCAAATACCCAAATAACGGAGTACGCCGAGGACGAAACTCTGGTTTACTTCGAGCACTCGACGATCTGCATTGTGCGAATATCCTCTTGCTGACACTCTCTACATATCGAATTGGACGGCGCTGAGGAAGCGTAGGAGCCACATGATTCAAGATCATTTGTAAGAATCTTGGATACATCAAGAATCTTTCACGAGCTACCGCACGTCTCTGACGGTCTATTTCATAAAACACCATCTGACTGAAGCTGTAACGCTTGTTATAAGTCAGTGCTGTCATTGCTGATTGCATCGTCGGACCCATCCCGTCCGTACCATCCTTACGACCTGACATGCACATGATCATCACATGCATGAGAAAACGCCATTGATCCAACAAAAATCCCTTACGCCTCTGAGTGTCACCCAATGGACCGGAATAGCCCATTCGTAAAAATGCACCATCTCTGAATGGAGCAGTAAAGTCTGTAGGATCAATGTACCAACAGACTCCCCCTTGGCAGTAGCATCTCAGGGGGAGACGAGCTGCAAGGGCGATGAGTTGAGGATGAAGAAGAGTAACGATAGAGACGATGATTCCAATGCATCGAAAGGTGCAGGTGGTGAGTTACCAAGAACTGAACAAACTCTTGGGACTTCCACATCTCAGGGGGAGTCAGCTGGTGCAACAGGTGGATCAGGGGGTGATGATGTGGTGGTAGTGGATGATGAGGAGATGTTGAAAGATGATACTGTGGGTGACGACGATGTGTTACTGGTTGAAGAGATTGAGAAGATAGGAGCCGAGAATGTGATTGGCAGTGAGATTGAAGAGGGAGAGATTGTGGAGGATAATGTTGAGCATGAAATTCCAGAACTTGATAAGTCAAATGTGGGTCAAGATATGGGAAGCGATGAGACTGAATGGGAAGAGCAGCCGAGATGGAAAGTAGGATCAATGTACTACTGACATCATGTACCAACAGACTCCCCCTTGGCAGTAGCTTCATATCTCTATCTTTAATCACGTGTCTGGTAATCCCAAAATCTTGTATCTCTCATGAACTCCCTGTCTTACACAGACAGAGACAACTCTCTGGTATTTCTTGGCTTCTTCTTTCCATGCAGGAATATAGAATATCTTTTTCTCGTTCAGCACCTGCAAGTCAGCTTGAGACAAATTCACCAAGTGCATTGGATCATACACTCTCAGCACCTCTTGTTCATCTTCATCCTCCATAACCGCTTCAGCTGTTTGACTATCGACATACCACCATTTCAGATTCTTTAGAACATCCTTGGGCATTTGTTTCATCGGCACTTCTTTTAAACACCAGATAGGCTTATACTTCATTACCATCCAAGGTTTGCCATCAGCTCTCATTCCTCTGTCTTTATCTTCAACGAGCTTCCCTTTCTGCGGCTTTAACAACTCGAACTTTTCTCTTTTATACTTTTTTTTACTCAAAAGACACGTTGTATTGCAACACTTAACACGTGATGTTCAAATCACAATTACACGTCTGGAAAAACTTAACAATACAACCTGTAACATATGTATATATATGTTACGACAACTTCGCCTAACAGACTAGGCAAAGTTGTCAATAACTTCGCTTGTCCACAAGTTCGCTTATATCAGGCGATCTTGTGAGACAACCTATTTAAATCAAACCAAAACAAACTAACACGATTACAGACACAAACATAACACTAGATACTGAACTACTGACATCATGTACCAACAGATCTGAATGGAGCAGTAAAGTCTGTAGGATCATCTCTAGTTTCATTCCCAAACTTCAAGGCGACCCTTATATGTTCAGATGAGAACTGCACCTCCTGATTGTTAACAGTGACACTCATGACTGGGGGATCAACTCTACAGTCATATTCTACCGTCCTCCAGAAATCTTCAATGTTCGGTAGAGATATAGGTAGTGTTGTAGTAATAGCGTGGAAGATGCGCGAGCGAACAAGGAATGAGATGATCTCACTAAAATCATCTATACCACTGGCATCCGGATCCAGTGTGATGTACATATTGTGCCCCGGAAAGAATTGACGGTTGTTATCACCACCTTCATCACCACCAGCACTACTGGCTCCTGCTACAGCTGCCATATCTGCATAACAAACGGTCTAAGTTAGAAAATCGTCAAAGCAAATCATAACTTCGCCTATTACCATGAGCGAAGTTAAGATAAACTTTAGTGTGCAGGCGAAGTTAGACATAGGGCGAAGTTGAGGATAACTTCACCTAACCAATAACTTCGCCTGACAATAGATTAACTTTTAGATAATATGTAAAGCACCAGGCGAAGTTAGAGATAAGGCGAAGTTAAGGATAACTTCTCCCCTGATTAGTTAAAAATTAAAGTAGCAGGCGAAGTTAAGCCTAAGGCGAAGTTGAGAATAACTTCGCCTAAACTATAACTTTGCCTGAACTGAAACGGTGACAGTTTAGTAGGCCAGACGATACTTGTTTGGTGAATTTGGAGATTGTGGACAATAAAAACATGTTACTCGAGAGATCACGACGATCACATTAGTTACTAACACGTTAATAAGAGTTTGAAAAGTGGGTGTTTAAAGGTTTGCATGAACGAGATCTCAAATCGGACCGAAACGGCATCTGATTAACATGATCGACAAGAATTATACGTAATATCGACCCTACACACCTTTAACACGGATTGGAATTGAGAAAAATAACAAGGTTTGATTCGAGTAAACAAGTTCGCCGAGGGTTGATAAGTTCGCTTGAAATTTGAGAATATAAAAGGTTTGACTATGTTGACCTTTATATATGCTTGAAAAAGCTCAGCGAAGTTATGGTTAACTTCGCTTATCCATAACTTCGCCCTATAGCAACTTCGCTTAGTATTAATAATTTACACTACAGACCCTTATAAATTTGAACATAATGCAATTGTCTTTTAAAACTTCCTTTAAAGATTTAAATGTTACGTTCAACGACCAAGTAACCAAGTTTTATACCATAAAACGACATATGCAATGAAAATTTTCGAAATAAAGTACACGAGATCAAATTTCAGTTTTGACAGGGACAAGCATGTTTTAGAAAAGATCCGAACAGGAATCATACTAGTTAAGTGACTGTCACATAGATCCATGTTCAGTGATATTATGACATAAAGAAACAGGTTGTAAGCAGGTAAACAACTTAGTATGGTTTTCATCGCTTCTGTGATACGGATTAGGTTCAATTAAGCTCAAAATTTAAACGGACAACACATCAGAGATTGTGATGCCTCCCATCTATTCTCAAAGCTTATTTGACTTTCCCCGTGTCACCCCGAGTTGACCTCGACCCGTAGTGTCTGATTAAACAGTAAGTACATCTGATCTTTAGAGTCTTCATCCCGTTCTCTTTCTTGCCTCTTGATTGATAAGTATAACATAATAGGCTTCAGAAGGCTTAACATCATTTTTTTTAAATAATAAAGATTTACATAGCTTCAAACAGTAGACTACTGCAAGTCCCGAATCTGGATCACTGCAGGTACTTGACACACTATCTTCTCGGAAATCAGAACACTCACGGGCTCGTGTATGACTGAGTAATCGCTTTTCTGCCTATCATTCGGAAAGACGTGTCGGACCGGTGCGGGACACGGTTTCCCAACGATTCACGGGGCAACGTGTTAGAGTGCGGAATCCTCTAACACGGCGATTCGGTGGTGATCAACAACGCGCGGTAACGATTCCTAAGACGGTTTGACACCTAGGGACGGAGGAAAGGACCGACACGTGAAGAACGGGCAGAGAGTATTTCAGCAGAGTGGTGGTTCGTGACTGTGTGTAGAATGTGTGCTCTGTTGTGAAATTTCCTAAGTTTCGTTTATATATCGAAAACTGGTTCGATCGAATGAGTCTCTCATTCGATCGAACGAGACCTGGTTCGATCGAATCAGTCACTGATTCGATCGAATCAGTTTCTTTTGACATTTTCAGTCCGTTAACTTAGTTTCACGATCGTTATCTTCATATCGAACCATCCTGATAGAACTGGGGACATACACATGACATTTCATGTCCTAACAAACTCCCCCTTGGAGCCAGTTCTATTTACTTACAATCAATCGAGTTCTCTTGCTCGATCGTAACTCCCCCTTGGAGTTATCTCACTCTCTCTTTTCTCAAAGCTAATGGTGCGCATGTTGCATCCACGAACTCCTTTCATCATGAAGTTCTCTCAGGATCAAATGGTCCAGTCAGTCAGACTTACCATAGGTTCCGCATATCCTGAGAAGCTGTCAATTGAAACTTTAGATAAACATTTAAGCACAATCTATCACAATGTTCCAAAACAAATTACATTCAACTCAAAAACAATTACAACCAGAAGATTAAACCTTTCATTACAACAAGAAACAAAATAAACATGACAATTAAGCTTCAGTCTCTTGTGCATACTTCTTCTGTTGCTCTTTCCAATTTGATCCTGCATGTATGTCATAGGCAAAGCAGATCCTAATGACATTTCTATACGTTAAAGCTTGCTCCATGTCTTCGGGGGCGTAGAGAATCTCTGTCTTGTACAGCGTGTAGACGTCCTCCCGTGACAAGTTTGTGAGCCACATAGGATCAAAGATACGAATTGTGCTCCAATTTCCATTGTCGTTGAGCACGATGACTGCTTCATGCAGTCTTCCGTCATAGTACCAATGCCTGAACGCTTTGTAGAAGTCCTGCTTCATCTTTCTTAGAGGAATCTTCTTCATCGTGAGTGGTGGCATGTACTTCAAAACAATCTTTGGCCTGTTGGTGATCGGATCGATCTCCTTTTTACTTGTATAACGCTTTGGCCTTTGCGGTGTAATCAATCTCCATTTTGAGTTGTATTCCTTTCGTAATACACTCTGATAGTACGATGCGAATGGAGATGAGCTTGCGTATAGCATGTCCAGGTAATTAAGACGATTAAGATCGTAAGTTGGAAGAGTCTTCAAGTCTGTGATTCGTTGATAGTACTCAACCCCCTTTTCCCTTTTGACAGCTACGCAGTTCAGGTCTTTCAGACACGCCCAAGCTAGGATTTCTCCAGAGGTTCTCCGACCCTTAGTATCATATGACTTTGTGTGAGGAATGGTCGGTTTCGCTTGGCGTTTAGACCTGATCTTTTCAAGAATAGCATTGAACGCTTTCTTGCATTCTTCTGTTTTGTCTTTAAATTCGGCTTGATCGGCTTCAGACGGCTGTTTCATAGCATTTGACCTTTCGTCAGCCTTCTTCTGCACTTCCTCCTCGTTTACGTTTTGAAAGAAGCTTGATGAGTTGGGAATATCGTCAGTTTGCGACGTGTAGTACTCAGGATATTCTTCCCTTGTCAAGTCTTCTATTTCGACATCTTCGAAGTGAGGAGGATCGACTTGTGTCGGATCAGCGGCCGTCGGTGATGGTGAGTCGGTTGAAGCAGCTGCAGCAGATGTGGATTCTGTTGAAGGCAAGGCCAGAACTTTGCCTGTTTCTTCGTTTGAAAACTCGAACATTTGCTCTAGCTCTTCTTCCGTGAAGTTGTGCGAAATCTCACCTTCTTCCAAGTCTCCACTTGAGAAGATTTGCTGTTCATCTGGGTTGTCCAAGAGATACGTGAAAAACTCCGCTGCTGTTTTTGACTGCAGCGGTTGGACATTTGATGTATCAGCATCACCTGCTTGATTAATAATCACAACACAAAGTAACAACAAATTTAAGTAAACATATGTAATATCATAAACATTAAATACAATATCATTACATATGAAACTAGGTTTACAAACAAATCATTAATTGAAAAGATTTAACATTTAAGTCCTTACTACATTCACTCAAAATACTCTTAACTACCTTCACCTCCATCATCAGAAGAGTCCAGTTCGTCTGTGTCCACATCGACATTGGTTGGACCTTCCAGACGAAGAACATCACCCTTCAGCTCAGTCACTCTTGCTTCAAGGCGTAGATTTGACTCTCTCAGCTCGGTGATCAAAGAACCTTGTTCATTGATCGAAGATCCCTGTTCAGCGACAGTAGCATTTAACTGACTATTTTCAAGCCTGAGCATTTCGTTCTCAGCTTGAAGTTTAGCAATCTGCTCATCTCTGAGCCGATTCTGTTCTTCTTGCTCTGCCTTGAACAGTAACATCTTCATCATCGCCTTGTGCAAATCAGCAAGTTCGGATGCAACCTTTTGAGGTATGGCCATTTCAGGTTGAGCTTGAGGAATAGGTTGTTGAGCTGACTGCGGTGTTGGTGGCTGTGCTGGTTGAGCAGGAGGAGCAGCAGAAGTCCCGACGGATGGTAACATTGAGGGACGCGGTTGATCGGGAAATAAGCTTCGATACTTCCGAGTAACCTTCTTCTTTTGCCTCTTTGCAGGCCTTTCTTCTCCTACATCTATGTCGGCCGGATTTTCCACGGCTCTGACTTCCTCACCAGTTTCCAACTCTTCTTCATTTAGAAACGAATCAGCCTCCTTTTCAGCTTCGGTCCTTGTATCTTCAGGGACCGCCACCTCCTCAGTGTCAGAGTCGTCGCTTGATTCCTGCAAAGGTAAGTTTTCGACGTCTGAGTCACTGGTATCATTTCTCCATTTCCTTTTAGGAGGGGCCCTGTAAGACGGATTCACCAAATGCCCGAAGCATCTTTTGATTGGTGGCCTGGTTGGACGTTCCTTGTAAGATTTGAGACGGTTGAGAGTCTCATTTTTCATGTGGTCCAGTTTCACCACATCACCTTCGTTTTCTTTCAGTAACCCTGGTGCTTGAGTATCGACAATCATTTGCACGAACCGTGGGAATTGTAGAAACTTCTCACTTTTCCCTTGCTTCAACGTGATGTTCTCGACCATATGACCGAAAGTCATCTGAGAGAAGTTGTATGGTCGGTTCATCACCAAAGCAGCTACAGTGAACTGCATGCTTTCCCTCAGCTTGTCAAAGCTGGTTCGTTGAGGGCCCAAGCAGTGCATCACAACGTGTGCCAAATATTTGAACTCGGGGCACAAGTTGGCCTTATGAAGCAGACCGGCATTGAGGTCGCCGTCATACTTCATACGTGCGAAACATCCTCTTGTTGCAGCAGGATGTAGGGAGGTCGGGTCTGATTCATCATCTTCAAATCCACAGACTTCTCGAATGACCTGGGCAGATATAACAATTGCATGCCCTCTAACGGTGGAGCGAATAACCGACGGCACGACTGTTTTGTCGTGCGTGGCATTCCTCCAAAACTCTTGTTGGATAGACATGATAGGCTCAATAATCCTAGAGATGGGTCCAGAGATCCTCGACCTCTTCAGAAACTTTATCACCGTTGCAAAGTCTTTCCCGTGGCTCGACTTTTCGTCTAGAAAAGCCACGATGTTGTGCTTGATGGACGTTTTGTACGGGGCAACCACTACTGCAACTTCAGCCATTGAATCTGTAAACTTAAACGTGTTAGAACGAACAGATATTGAAACGACTGAATGCGTTTAAACTTTTCAAATTTTCTGGACTAGTTCGATCGAACGAGTAACACATTCGATCGGTTGAGCTATTCATTCGATCGAATGAGATCTGGTTCGATCACAGACAATCGAATGAGATAGATCTTATCGTTGACTTCTGATTCGATCGAACTAGTGGTCGAATAAGTCACATTCGATCGAATAAGAAACTCGTTCGATCGAATGGACTGGTTCGACTCATTCAAACAGAAACCCAGAAACGAAGAACACCGAACCCGGAAAACTTAAACGATCAAGAACTCGATCAAAACACGGTTAAAAACAAGTAAAACTTACATTTTCGTGATCTACGTGAAAAATCGAATAATATGATCGGATCAAAAAGAGGGTTTGAGGAAAATCAATTTGAGAGCAAAAATCCGTAAAATATTTCGAATAAAACTGATCGATCGAATGAGTTTGAATATTTATACTATTTTTGGACTTATTCGATCGAACGGACTTGTTCGTTTGGACCATTCGATCGAATGAGATTCTTATTCGGTCGAATGAGTCTCTTCGCAACTGTTTACATTCCTCAACCACTGATTCGATCGAATTTGTTCATTCGATCGAGTTATTCGTTCGAATAGCAACCTATTCGATCGAATGAGGGAAAACATTTGAAAAATAAATTTTTAAATTTCTTATTTCCCGTCCATCGATCGTGATGCCTTTGAACCTGCACGAAAACATAAACTTTTGACACTTGGTTAGTTTTCGTAGACATTTTCCAATCCTGAGAGCTTCGTTCCTACAGAACATATAGATCATAATACATTAGTAACAAATGGAAAAATATCAGGCTCAAACATCTTTGGGTTTTCTTGTCACTTCATTCTTTCTTTCATGCACAGCCTGTTGCACAGATGAACATTTAGCAACCTGCATGAAGTTTTCTTTCATTCCTACACACTGGATAAACATTTAGTAGGAACAGACAGGGATCAGACTACCTGTCACGATGATTTCTCATCGATTCTCAAACAAACAGAAATAGATAAAATGAGAAAGAAAGAAAAAAAAAAATAAATAGAAATAAAATCTTTTTTGGTTTTTATCAAAATATTTACAGGGAGGGACAGGGATCAGACTACCTGTCACAATGATTTCTCATCGACATTAAAGCAGAATAAAATTAAAGAAAAATTAATTCAGAATAAAAATGTTTTTTGAATTTTTGTCTTGTTTCTTTTTATAATATTCAAACTGAAATAAACATCTGTACAAAAAAAAAAAAAAAAAAAATTTAAAACACATTATTTTTGGTTGAGAAGGATCTATAATAAGAAATCATACAGACGTATATGACTATCTACTGAGAAATTTTTTTTTTTTTTTTTTTTTTTTTTTTTTTTTTTTTTTTTTTTTTTTAATATACGAAGTTGAACAAGACATAATGAATATTCTTTTTGTGAGAAAGATCCGAACAAGAATCATACTAATTAAGTGACTGTCACATAGATCCGTGTTGAGCTGTATTATGACATAAAGAAACAGGTTATGAGCATGAAAATAACTTAAAATGGTTTTCATCGTTTCTGTGATACGAGTTAGGTTCAATTATGTCTCAAAATTTAAGTGAATAACAACTCAGAGATTATGATGCCTCCTATCTATTCTCAAGGCGTATTTGGCTTTCCCCAAGTCACCTCGAATTGACCTTGACCCATAGTGTCTGATTAAGGTTGTAAGTGTCTTCATCTGCTTCCCGTTTTCTTTCTTACTCCATAATTGAGAAGTCTTGACATTATTAACTCTAGAATGTTTCAATAACTCATAAAGAATCAATTTTTTTTTTTTTTTTTTTTTTTTTTTTTTTTTTTTTTTTTTTTTTTTTTTTTTTTTTTTTTTTTTTTTGTGAATGTTACATAGACTTCAGAGTAGTAAAACAATTGCAAGTCCCGAATCTGGATCACTGCAGTTTCTTCATGCACTATCTTTACGGGAATCAGAACACTTATGGGCTCGTGTATGACTGGGTAATCGCTTTTCTGCCTATCATTCGGAAAGATATATATGAAGACAAACAAAACTCTTAAGGAGTTTCCACGTAAAATCGAGTAGATTTAGTTTGTATCACATCTACTTTTACGCACCATAAAAAGCTACCATGACACACAATGACTGTTCTAAAGCCTTTTAAGCCTAATAACTTCACTAGTTAAGCACACAGAATCAGTGTATCTATCATTTTCCAAGGTTGGATCAATTTCTCATTTTCTGAATATAAATGAATGTCTTTAAAAAACGTTTAAATTATTTCGCCCCGATCAAGTCAAAGTCTTCAGGTAAACGGCTATCCTGAAGATCCAATGGATCAACTGGACCGACCACATACGAGTATGTGTCCTTCTAACTAAGTATAACCGACTATTTTTCAGCGAAAGAATAAAAACCATCAAAACCCGCCCCGATCACTTTCAGTCATCTGGTTAATGGCTATCCTCATAATCTACTAGTAGAAATAAGGACCAAAACACATCCGAAAATGTGTCCATCAAACTGAGGTAACCGACATAATTTTAAGCGATAGTGATGTATAAAAATTTAATATAAGAAAAATGAAAATAAGCTGTACAGAAATAGCAAATCTTTTTGATGTCTCAGTATGATAGCGTCTGTGTACTATCACCTTTCTTGTGATAAGATCAACTTCTCAAAATTTTGAAAAATTTTTTAATGTTTTTGGGTTTTTGTATTTTATATTGTTTTTGGTTTTTCTTGAACCTTTTCTCCCCCTAGAATTTATAAAAAACAAAATCTTTTTGGATTTTTTTTAAATTTTTAAGAAAAGAAAAATGAAAACAATTTAAATGATATCTTCAGGAACATCATCTGATATACGTTTAACGCCGTTGATCTCTAGTAAATATAAAAACCGTGGTTTATCAAATGCTTTAGTGAAGAGATCAGCGCGTTGTTCCTGAGTGGGGATTTTTATCACATCGATTAACTTCTTTTCGTAGCAGTCACGAAGGAAGTGATATCGAATTTCGATGTGCTTCGTTTTGCTAAAATGAACCGGATTTTTGGTAATTGAAATTGCAGCAGAATTATCAATATATATGGGAGTAGTAGAGCATTCAATACCGTAGTCACGCATTTGTTGCTGAATCCAAATAACTTGAGAACAGCAACTGGCAGCCGCAATATATTCCGCCTCAGCTGTTGAAGTGGAGACTGACGTCTGCTTTTTGCATTGCCACGTTACTAAACGACTTCCAAAGAACTGACATCCTGCTGTTGTTGATTTGTAATCGAGTTTACAACCACCATAGTCCGAATCACTATACGCATGTAGATCAAAGTTATCATCATAAGGATACCAAAGACCCCAATCTGGAGTACCCTTCAGATAACGCAAAATTCTTTTGACTGCAATCAGATGGGAGACCTTCGGCTTTGACTGGTAACGTGCACAGAGACACGTAGCAAACATTATGTCTGGCCGAGAAGCAGTCAGGTACATTAGAGATCCGATGATCCCTCTATAGTGAGTTGGATTGATCAATTCACCCTTCTCGTCAGGATTAATCCCGTGATTAACCTCTAAAGGAGTTCTCTGTGAAGAAGAACTCAACATCTCAAACCGTTTCAAGATGTCATTGACGTATTTTGTCTGGTGAATGAAGATACCGGAATCTTTTTGATCAACTTGAAGTCCTAAGAAGAACTTCATCTCACCCATGGAGCTCATTTCAAATTTTTCTTTCATCACTTGTTCGAACTCCTTACAAAGTGTTTTATTCGTGGACCCGAAGATGATGTCGTCCACGTACACTTGTACCATAATTAGATCTCCTTCTTTTTCTTTTGTGAATAACGTGCAGTCAATGGTTCCCCTTCGAAACCCGTTGTTGAGAAGGTGTTTGGATAGTTCTTTATACCAAGCTCTCGGGGCTTGGTGAAGACCGTACAAAGCCTTATTGAGCAGATAAGCTTTGTCCTTGTGATATGGGTCTTCAAAACCTGGAGGTTGTGCCACATATACGGTCTCTTCGATGTGACCGTACAAAAAGGCACTCTTGACGTCCATCTGATATACTTTGAATTTCTTGAAAGATGCATACGCCAAGAACATCCGAATTGCCTCCAAACGAGCAACCGGAGCATATACCTCATTGTAGTCTAGGCCTTCGATTTGCCTAAACCCTTGGACCACCAGGCGGGCTTTGTTGCGAACAATCACTCCACGATCATCACGTTTACATTTTAGTACCCACTTAGTGCCAATTTTCTTCTGTCCTTTGGGGAGATCCACCAGCTTCCACACACCAAGTCTTTTAAACTGCAATAATTCCTCTTGCATGGCTGTGACCCAGTTGGGATCTTTCAGCGCATCGGTGGTGCTGTGTGGTTCTTCTTGTGCTAAGAAGCATTCATGGGCATTAAGAGCAACTAATCCTGACTCCATCATTTCTGTGTAGAGACCAAAATTCAGCTGTCGACGAGTTTTGACACCCTGTTGAATGTCCCCTATAATGTTGTCTTGTGGATGATCACGTTCAGTCCTAACAACCGGATTGTCAGAAACGACAACATTTTGTTCCAAGTTAGTTAAGTTCGGCTCAGGAACTGGAGCGGATTGTGGTGCCTCTGAAGTAGACGTTAGAGGCTGATCTGCATTCGGCACTTCTTGATTTGACGATGAAGGTTGTGACGTAACCTGAGTTGGTGCCGATTGTACATCATCTGCTGGAGATTCATCTTCAGATTCAGATTCGGAAGATTCTTGAACTTGATCGCTAGACTCTGTGGAGGAAGATGATGACGGACCAGGATGAGTTAAAGATTGCAAAGATTCATCAGGAGGTGCATTTTGCGCCTCATACATCATTTGAATAGCAATCTCATACAGATTGAATGACTTGAACAGTTTGTCATAATCAAACAACCAGTCTTCTCCTGTCCCCTTGGCTGGTTCTGTGTAGCGTTGAACATCGACATGGTACCATTCTTCAACTAATTTTGTTGTTCTGTTGAAGACCCTTTTGAGAGGTATGCTGTAACCCAGAAAATAGCCGTTGATGATCTTCTCCTCGAACTTATTATCGACTTGCCTTTTAAGTAACGTGCAAAGAGCCCCGAATGGTTCCAGGTGCTCTAAGTTAGGCCTTCGTCGTTGAAGAAGCTCGAAACTTGTCTTGCCGTGGCGCTTGACGATGCCTACCCGATTTAATGTGAAACAGGCGTTGGCAATTGCCTCACTCCAAAACGTAACAGGTAACACTGAGTCGGCTAACATTGTTCTTGCTGTCTCGATTAACGTACGATTTTTCCTTTCAGCAACCCCGTTCATTTGAGGAACATATGGGGCACTGAACTCCTGAACGATCCCTTTTTCTTTGCAGAAATTTTCAACATTCGCATTTTTAAATTCTGTACCGTTATCTGACCGCATTCTTCGAACCTTCAGATTGTATTGAGACTCAATAGTTGTAACCAGCAGTTGTATACACCCAAACGTTTCTGATTTTACTTTCAAGAAAAACACCCAAGAGAATCTAGAATATTCATCAGTAACCACTAGACAGTATGAGTGCCCAGAGATACTTTTGACGCTTATTGGGCCAAAAAGATCCATATGAAGGAGTTCCAACGGAATATCAATTGAGTGGAAACTCTTAGACTTGTGGGACCTTTTTATCTGCTTTCCGGCTTTGCACTTCACACATGAATCAGGGAGACGAAAACTTCTCAGATTAACTCCCTCAACTAGTCTGCGGTGCACAAGCTTGTTCATGTTCCTGACATTTATGTGTCCCATCCGTCTATGCCATAAGACAGTATCACGTTCGGATGCCTTGGACACGAAACATGTCGCCGTTGGAGACGTTGACCCTGCCTTAGCCATATCCAGAATGTAAAGATCACTCTGGCGTGCAGCTGACATTAAAACCTTGTCTTCAGGAAAGTTGAAATCCTTAGGCAAGATGTGGCAATCTCGGTCGTCAAACATAACTTTGAAACCTTTGTCGCAGATTTGACTTATCGACAACAGGTTGTTCTCCAACTCTTTGATGAAATTTACTTTCTCAAACGAAATTCGCCCATTAGACACCATTCCTTGGGCCGTGATATAACCTCCTTGATTTCCTGCAAAGGAAACTGCACCTCCTTTTATTTGTCTGACACTTGAAAGGAGATTCATGTTTCCAGTCATGTGCCTGGAAGCTCCTGAGTCTATGATCCACATGTTGAATCTTGGATCATATAGAGCAACCTGCACACAAAAACAAAAGGTTTAAATATCATTGGAAACCCAAGCCCTTAAGGTCTTGGGTTTTCCATCTTCATCACGAATGAACAATTCAATCCATTTACCCTCATTAACACTGTTTTCAGATTTGACGTTGTTATCAACAGTGTTAGTTTTCTTAGGTTTCCAAAAGTCAGTCTTCTTCTCAGCATGTTTGAGATAGCTGGTTGAAGACTGAGTTTCACTTGTCGAAGTGGAAACACTTGGATCTGAGGGGTTTGGGGATTGGTGTGGTGAGGTTGGCTGAGGTTTCCGAGGAGAAACCGACCTCGGTGTGTGAAACCGTTCTTGACCTTGAATGTCAATGGTCGGTCGCCTCCTAGGAGGTGACTTGACATACCTCGGATCCGGAGTCGATATGTACTGCTTAGGATCCGTGTACTTATAGCAAAATCTTGCTATATGCCCTACCTCTCCACACGAAAAACAGTAGTTTCTCCCCCTTTGACTTGGTGGAGAGAAATAACTCTGGTTTTGTCTGTTATCATAGTACCCCCTGGATTTGACATTTTGGGGTGGAGTTTGTCTAGGAGGGTGTTTTGGGAAATTATGTTTTTCATTAACGTTACCCTCCTTTACAAACTGGGTACTATGTTCCACATAGACTTTCTCAGATTTAGGATTAAACTTTTTCTTCTGAGAACTTCTTGTTGTTGTTGCCTTTGACTTAGATGGTGGTGGGCCCGATTTAGTTGTAGAACCTAAGTCTGTGGCATCAACATTTTGTTTGGACTCAGGAGCCGGGTCAATGACTTCTTTACCCTTAGACTTAGAAATTTGGTTTGTGTCCTCGGGTATATAATCATTTGATTCATCATCCGGCACAGCTCCTGGTGTGCTTGAAAATTGATTCAGGATCGGGGGTGGGACATTGTTGTATCCCACTCCTTTTTCCTTTTTGCCTCGGAACTCGGGAATAATGTGTTCTAATAAATAAGATGAATTTGAATAACTTTTTAATTTGAAATTTAATGATTCAAAATCAGCTTTCAAGTTTTCCAATTCTTTTTTCAAAACATTATTCTTATTTATGTGAAAATTGATAGAATCTTGTTGATTAAGAACACATATTTCAAGTTCCTTGTTCTGACGCTTAAGGCCATCAATCTTTTCTTTAAAAACAGACTCTTTCTGCTTCCAAGCCTTATTCTGTGCAAGCGCGTCAGTCAGTTCCATTAAAGATCTTGAGGCTGCTTGTTTGTAAGCCTCGAGATCTTCAATTCTCTCTTTTAGAGATTGAATTTCTTGTTCATACAACTCACATTTTAAGCATTTAACATTTACAGATTTAGGAGTTGAAGGGTTAGAACTTACCTTGGCATTTGATGAAGTGTCTGCCATGAACGCGGAGCATAGTTTCCCCGCTCTACCCAAAAACGATGGAGAAGTTACTTTAATTTCTGCTTCTTTGACTTCTTCAACTTTAGCAGCCTCTGCGGGAATTGTCGAACATGGGGATGATTGAGGAACATTTGACTCTTTTTCGTGATCCTCCTTAATCTCCAAAGATACCACTTCAACCTCAGGTTCTCCTTCATGGACTTCAGCAGCTGGTTCATCGACAGTATATTCTTCATTGGTCGAGGAAACAACAGACTCTGTTTCAGAGTTTTCATCTACTACTGTGACATCAGCCATGTTGATGCTCAAGTTCCATGTCTCGCCTTCATCCCCTTGAACTGCAAGAGCAGTTTCGTTGTTGATGTCGACGTTGTTTGCTGCGGTTTGATTTTGAGGGACCAGTTGTCTCTCAAGGTTGACAGTTGCAGCTGCTGCAGCAGGAGTGGATGATGATGAAGTGGTTCGGAAGGGATATTGGTGACCTTCCCTTCTTGGCTTCGAGCACTCCTTGGCAAAGTGACCAAGTTCGCCACAGTTGTAGCATTTTACTTTGCTTTTATCAAAGCCGAACTTGGATTTGTTGTTTATTGAGAGGGCCTGACCTGTTTTCTTCGTCCACTTTCTGGCCCTTCGGAACGCACTGCCAAGAGCCCACATAATGTCTATGCGTTCCATATCATCTTCGTCAAGCTGTTCATAGTCATCGCTGTCCAGATGACTATTTCCTAGCTTACCCGCCACCATTAAACTGTAGGACTCAATTATCGTGCCTAGAGTTGCCATGTGTTCTTTGGCAACCTCCACTGTTACTGTTCCCAAGCCTTCAGTATTCAACGTTGCTTTCTCCGTTGACTTGGGTCCGGAGTTAGTACTTGAGTTTCCAGAAGTTGATAGTGGGACGGAAGATCTCGTTTCAGTCCCCTTTGATTGATTTGACGTTGAGGAGACAAAAGCAGTCTTCATCGGAGCATGATCAGTTGAATCTGACAAAGGAGGTTTTGACATGTAAAGTGATTTGTCAGAAGTTGATCTCGGTTTTCTGGAAGAGGCTCTTAGTTCAGCCTCTTCGTGTCTGATTTCTTTAATAAAATCAGACAGGAGAATCGTCTCCAGCTGATGACTTCTTCTCATTACTGTCAGGAAGGTGCTCCAGCTAGGTGGAAGTCCTTGTGCAAGACATCTAACTTTCTCAGTCCCTGTAGTTTTGACGTTATAGGACTTGAGTTCTGACATTAGATGGTAAAATCTCGACAGTAACGACTCAATATCTTCTCCCGACTCTGGACTAAACAGATCAAATTCACGCTTGAGCTCCCGTGCGTGAATTTCTCTAAGGGAATCAGATCCTTCACATCGGTCAACCAGTGCGTTCCAAAGAGTTGACGCTGTAGTAAACTGGTTAAACTGATGAAAAAGATCAGTGGAGAGTGCTTGTGATAGTAAGGAGAAGGCTTTCTTCTCAGCATCGAAGGCTATCTTTTGTTCTTCAGATAGCCTAAAGTAGCTCAACGACTCACCATCATCATTCGTTGGATGCACCCAACTTGTCTGGACAGCTTCCCAAAGTCCAGGATTTACACCTGTTATATGAATTTGAAATCTTGTCTTCCAGGTTGTAAAGTCGTTTAATGTCATCAGCTTTGGTGGCTTGTTGTAGCTTCCCGATTCAGAATCGCTTTCGAGAATCGATTGGATCCTCTTGTTGGTACTCGAACTTGAAGCCATTTTTGATCCTTTGGTTAACTTTGAACTGTTGATCGAATGAGACTGGTTCGATCGGACGAGTGCCTTATTCGATCGAATATGTCCTGATTCGATCGAATGTCTCTCTGGAAAACCGAACTGATCTTTCTGAAAGTTATTCGATCGAATGTGTAACTGGTTCGATCGAATGGGTTAACAGATTCGATCGATTGAGTGTATGGTTTGATCGAACGGGTTCTGACAGTCGAATAAGACAGTGATCGAATGGACGGATCGAATGTGTGACTTATTCGATCAACTGGAGACTGGTTCGATCGAATGAACGAATCTGGTTCGATCGAATGAACTTGGAGTATTTCTAGGCGGGAAAAACTGATTCGGTCCAAGTTCAAACTGGTTCGATCGAATAGGAGGGCTATTCGATCGAATGAGTTCCAAAAATAGACTGGTTCGATCGGAAAATCTGGAAATTCCAAAATTAGGAGATTTTGACGGATTTTCGAATTTTGAACCACAAACACGAATCTTAGAAGATCAAGGAGCAAAGTAAGATCAAAATGAGACTTTTAACACAAAAACAGATGAACACCAACCAAAAAACGGATCAAACACACCAAAAACACGAAGAACACGAAGAACGCGAAGAACGTTCTTGAAGAAACTCGAACTTTTAACACACTTTTCCAAGATCAAAACACCAAAATATGACAATTTTAACAGTTTTTGACAAGAACACGACGAACACTAAGATCAAAAACACCAAAAATTCGGAATTTTCCGGCAAAAATAACGATTTTCGCGAGAAAAACACGAATTTCACCACGAATCTAACGTGAATCAAGAACCAAAGGCTCTGATGCCACTTTGTCGGACCGGTGCGGGACACGGTTTCCCAACGATTCACGGGGCAACGTGTTAGAGTGCGGAATCCTCTAACACGGCGATTCGGTGGTGATCAACAACGCGCGGTAACGATTCCTAAGACGGTTTGACACCTAGGGACGGAGGAAAGGACCGACACGTGAAGAACGGGCAGAGAGTATTTCAGCAGAGTGGTGGTTCGTGACTGTGTGTAGAATGTGTGCTCTGTTGTGAAATTTCCTAAGTTTCGTTTATATATCGAAAACTGGTTCGATCGAATGAGTCTCTCATTCGATCGAACGAGACCTGGTTCGATCGAATCAGTCACTGATTCGATCGAATCAGTTTCTTTTGACATTTTCAGTCCGTTAACTTAGTTTCACGATCGTTATCTTCATATCGAACCATCCTGATAGAACTGGGGACATACACATGACATTTCATGTCCTAACAAGACGTATATGGAGACATACACAACTCTGAATGAGTCTTTCTTTTAAATCGAGAATATTTAGTTAGTATCACTTCTACTTTTACGCGCCATAAAAAGCTACCATAACATACAATGACTGTTCTAGAGTCTTTTAGGCCTAATAACTTCACTAGTTAAGCACACAGAAATAGTTTGTGTTTCACTTTCCAAGGTTGGATCAATTTTCTTAGAAACATTGTATAGAAACTTCTTACGAAGTTGTAGACTTGAAAAATTATATCATCTCCCTAAAAAAATTTTAAATTCTATCGCCCCGATCAAGTCAAAGTCATCAGGTAAACGGCTATCCTGAAGATCCAATGGATCAGCTGGACCGACCACATACGAATATGCGTCCTTTTAACTAAGTATGAACGACTATTTTTCAGCGAAAAAATAAAAACACATCATAAACCGCCCCGGTCACTTTCAGTCATCCGGTTAATGGCTATCCTCATAATCTACTGGTAGAAGTGAGGACCAAACACATCCGAAGATATGTCCTTCAAACTGAAGCAACCGACATAATTCTAAGCGACAGTGACGTTTTTTTTTAAGTAAAAACGAAAAATACGGTTACTCGGGATTGATCATCCCATTAAGCTCAACAAGATTTTGAAAACGAGTTATGTCAAACGCTTTAGTAAAAAGATCAGCGAAATTATCTAACGAATCAACCTTTTTGAGCACTATTAATTTCTTCTCAGCACAATCCAGTATAAAATGATGACGAATGTCAATGTGTTTAGTTTTGCTATGTTTTACGGGATTGTTAGTTACTGAGATTGCAGCGGTGTTATCAATACAAATAGGAGTTTGAGTAAAATTCAGACCGTAATCGCGCAATTGCTGTTGTATCCAAAGAACCTGGGAGCAGCAGTTTGATGTTGCCATATACTCTGCTTCACAGGTGGAAATGGCTACTGAGGTCTGCTTCTTGCATTGCCATGACACCAATCTTCCTCCCAGAAACTGACATCCATCGGTTGTCGACTTCATGTTCTGATTGCAACCTCCATAGTCAGAATCTGTGTAAGCGATCAAATCCAAGTCTCCCCCTTTCGTGTACCACAGTCCCAGCTTAGGCTTGCCTTTGAGATACCGCAGTATTCTCTTCACTCCCTTCATGTGAGATTCCTTTGGGCTTGCCTGAAATCGAGCACAGAGACAAACTGCAAACATAATATCAGGTCCTGATGCAGTTAAATACATTAAAGAACCTATGATTGCTCGATATTGGGTGGGGTCCACGTCTTCATCACTGTCCGAATTAGCACCCAGTTTGTGATTGACGCAAACCGGAGTATCAAATGGAGTGCTATCCTCCATCTTGAAGCGCTTGAGAACGTCTTGGACATATTTAGTTTGATGGATGAACATCCCATCATTCTTCTGATCAACCTGCAATCCTAAAAAGAAAGTTAATTCACCCATTGCACTCATTTCAAACCTCCTTTTCATGACTTCTTCAAACTCCTGACACATGACGACTTTTGATGCAGAAAATATGATGTCGTCCACGTAGACTTGAACTAGTAGAAAATCTCTCCCTTTTTCTCTTGACAAACAGCGTGCTGTCGATCTTTCCTCTTTCGAACCCATTCTCAAGTAAGTAATCAGATAAGGTGGTGTACCAGGCACGAGGGGCCTGATGTAATCCATATAGCGCTTTACTCAGCTTGTACACATGATCAGGAAAGTCAGGATTAGGAAAACCCGGAGGCTGTTCAACGTATACTACCCCATCGACTTTACCATTAAGAAAAGCACTTTTCACGTCTAATTGGAACACCTTCATCTCATTGTGTGCAGCAAATGCCAAAAATAGTCAAATCGCTTCCAATCTTGCCACAGGAGCAAACACTTCATTGTAGTCGATTCCTTCCTGCTGATTAAACCCTTTAACTACCAGCCTCGCCCTGTTTCTTATGATTATTCCTTTTTCATCTCTCTTACACTTAAAGACCCACTTTGTGCCAATAGCATGTATATTCTTCGGTTTTGCTACTAACTTCCAGACTTCCATCTTCTCGAACTGAGCTAACTCTTCTTGCATGGCTTCTACCCACGAGCTATCCTTGAGAGCCATTTGATAATTCTTTGGTTCAATCTGGCTGATGAAGCATGTGTATAAGCATTCATTTATGATACCCGTTTCTTTAATGCTTGCGTAAACACAAGTGTGCTCATTCAAACTTCTTCTTGTTTGAACACCGTCAGACAGATCACCTATCACGTTCTCCAAAGGGTGATTTTTATGAATAGTAGTAGTCTGAACCGGACCGACTTCCAGATTATTTTCCAAATTCGAAGAGAGTTCTTCAATGGGTGGTTGATGTTGAGAGTGAAAAGGGTTGTAAAATTCTTCTTCAGTAGAGGCGGCAGGAGTATTAACGGCACTTGACGTGGAAGGTTGACTTTCATCGTATCGTGGACGTTGCACAATATTTTCCTCCTCGTCATACATGATCTGTGAAGCAATTTTCTCATCAACTTCTGCAAAATCCAAGTAAGGCACATTAAAAGATTTGAACAGTTTATCATAGTCAAAAGCCTCAGCAGGTCCCATGCTAGGCTTTGGTGGTTTGTAACTCGTGATGTCAGTGTTACATACCACTTCGACCTTCCCGTTTGATAAATTAAAGACTCTTCTGTTGGGTGTCCCAACTACATATCCGACTAAAATACCTTCGTCGGCTTTCTCACCAAATTTTGAGTTTGTCTTTAATATCGTACATGGGGACCCGAATGGTTCGAGACCATTCAAGTTTGGCTTTCGACCATGCATAAGTTCATAACAAGTTTTATTTAGCCTTTTAACAATTAAAACACGATTAAGGATATAACAGGCTGTGGCAACTGCTTCAGCCCAGAACACCACGGGAAGTTTAGCATCAGCCAGCATGGTTCTGGCTCCTTCAATTAGTGTCCTGTTCTTCCTCTCAGCCACCCCATTTTGTTGCGGAGTATACGGGGCGCTGTATTAATGGTCTATCCCTTTCTGTAAACAGAACATCTCCATCTGGTAGTTCTTGAACTCTGTTTCATTATCACTTCTGATGTACTTGACCTTTCTCCCAACAATGTTTTCAACCTTGGTAATCAAGTTAATTACCAACTGAACCGTCTCATCCTTTGCCTTTAAAAAATACACCCAAGAGTATCGAGAGTAATCATCGGTTACTACCAAGCAGTATGTCGTTCCACCTAGACTCTTTATATTCACGGGACCGAAGAGATCCATGTGAAGTAGGTCTAGTGTACTGACAATTGAGTTAACCTTCTTGGAGTGATGAGGTTTCTTGTGTTGTTTTCCCTTCTTGCACGATAAGCATTGATCTTCAAAGTTGAAATTCTTCAGGGGAACACCAAGCACTAGCCCATTCTTGACAATATAATTCATTTTTCGAAGATGTATATGTCCCATTCTCCGATGCCATAACTTGGACTCAGATTCAGTTGCCTTTGATAGAAGACATGACTCTTCTGTTGCCATCTCGGTTGACCTCATATCCATTACATATGTGTTCTTTTCTCTTGGAGCTTTCATCACCACCCATGCCTCTGGTATCTTGAAACCAGGATACAGAACAATTGCTTCATTTTTAGTAAAGTGCACTGTGTACTCTTTGTCACAAATCTGAGACACGCTCAACAAATTATGCTTCAACTCCTCAACAAAATTCACCTTCTCTAACTTCATTTTACCATTTGTCACAGTTCCAATACCATTAATTCTACCACCACTCTCTCCAGCAAAACTTACCCTACCTCCTTGAACAGGTTTCCATTCGTGTAACAAATTCTTGTTACCAGTCATGTGCCGGGAACAGCCACTATCCACAACCCACAGATTGTTTACAGTCCTGTTCAACTGTTCCTGCACAGTTAAAGAAAAGATTAAAATCTGGGGACCCAAGACCTATTGGTCTTGGGTCGATTAAATCTGTTAAACGACATCCCATACTTTGGTTGTCCAAAGTCAGTTTGAGAATGATTTCTGTAAGTCCTAAAAGGAAACCTTCTTGAGGATTGACTATGAGACCTTCCAAACCTTAGTGAATTAACCGAATTATAATGGTAGGTTTGGTTGTTAACTGGGAAAAACTGAGATTGATATCTTTGAAATCTTGGTTTAGTCCAATGTCTGAACTTTGGTGAGTTAGCATTCTTACCATTATAGTAATCTCTATTCGTTTTATTCTCAGTTTTCTGAGGCCTCATACTTCTGAATCTCCGATTTAGAGGACAATCAGCAATCAGGTGTCCTATTTGATTGCATCTGAAACAACTCCTGTGTTCAACTTTCGTCTCAACAGTTGTTTCAGATGTTGAGGTTGCATTACTATTCGTTTGTCTAACATATGGTGGGACAAACGGGTTTAGGGGAGAGTTCTTTTCAGTTGGCTTATACTCCTCCCCATGTTTTAGTAACACTACCTCTTCTTTTATCTCACTAGATTCGGATGTCTTGTCCGAATTTGATGAGACAGAGCTAGGAACAGAAATCTTAACATTCGAAACAGGCTTACTCGTTTCGTTTTTACTAACTTCAGGTTCTTTAATCGAAATTTTGACAGGAACTATCTGACTAATCTCAACATCAATAGATTTCTGATTACTAGGATCATACGTGTAATTATGGTTATATGGTGGTGGAACTTCAGAAAATCCAATTCCCCCTTTGTTAATTGGGGAACGTTGAACACTTACGATGTGATCAAGCATTGCTGAGGAATTTCTAAACTGTTCAATTTTTCTGTTTAATTCCACCACTTTTACCTGGTAATCAGCTATCTGTTTATCCCTTTCAGCAATTAGTTTGGTTTTTTCTGATATCTTTTTCACTAGCTTTTATTTTTACTGAGTAACTGTTTTCTCTAGTTTTAGTGTAGTGATGATCTTCTGTTAACGTTTTAAATTGAGCATCCAAACTAACAAACTGATCAGTTACAGTTTTCAATTGTTCAGATAGATTTTCACATTGCATACAGTGAAGTTCAGAACTTACCTCAGAGAGCTGATCGTTCACTTCTGCCATGTAAGCTTGATTTTCTCCCGTCTCTTTCTCACTTCCTGCAGTTTCGATGTTCACCAAATTTGCCTATTCGAAGACTTCCTCAACCTGTAGATTCCAGTTATACCCACCATTGTGTCTAGATACCATAGCCCTATTCTCACTACCTTCCCCATTCTATTGTGCAGGCCTGTTCTGACTACGTACGACTCTTTCATTGGTACATTCCTTGGCAAAGTGACCATTTTGTTGACAGTTGTAACATCTAACCTTTGATTTGTCAAACCCTGGTCTTTCTCCAACGAACTTTCTGCCTGTTTTCTTCATGAATCTCTTAACCCTTCTTACTATCATAGCCATCTGCCACTGCAGATCCATCTTTTCTAGATCATCAGCATCAATCTGATCATAGTCTTCATCCAAAGTTGCGGGATCGACTATTTTACCTTTGATGTGATTCTCATAAGATGCAATGAAAGATGCATAGAGAGCAAACTGCTGTTCAGCTTATTTAACACTTATGGGCATCTGTGAGTAGTTGTTGGTTGGAACATCTGATGAAAAGTTACCAGTTGTGGCTTGAGGTTTTGAAGAATTACTTCCTGCAGCTACGAAACATACATCACCATCCATGTTGAGAGTCACATGACCATCCTGAGTTGAATTTGAGTTTGAGTCTCCCTTTGAGTAATAAGCAGAGGATTCTGACTTTGAACTTGAACTTGAAGTAACTTTCGCACCATACATTCCCGGATCCTGAACCTTATCAGTTGGTGTCTCTTTCCAAACCATGTTAAGTTCAAAAGTTCGTAATTTATTGACTGCTGTTTCCAAATCGATATTGGCAAACTCTTTATCTTCTCTCATCAAAACCGTGTACATTTCCCATTTCGGTGCAAGAGCATCAAGAAGTTTTCCTACAATCTCTTCTTCTTTATAGTCAATTGAGTAATTTCTAAGTTCGGTCATCAGGTGGTAATATCTTGTGATGATATCATCAAGTGATTCATTTTTTAAATATTTGAACACCGAGAATTGGGTTTTTAGTAGCTTAATTTTGGATGCCCGTATCCCCACATTACCTACATATCGATTTTCTAGCGCTTCCCATAGCTCTCTAGCGGTTTTGTATTTCCTGAAGGTGTGAAGAATCTCTTGTGGAAGAGCCATGGTGATTGCCGCATGAGCTTTACTTTCTGCCTCATACATCTTCTTTTCTTCCTCTTCCATCTTATTGTACTTCTTAATCTGTTCACGACCCTCAAACAAGGCCGTTGGTGGAATGTATCCATCTTGAATGCACACCCACATCTTAGCATCTTGATATTTAACATACTGTTCAAACCGATCTTTCCAAGCAACGAAGTCGGTACCCTTAAGCATTTTTGGAGCCTTAGTTGCAGAACCGGCTTCAACTTCCATTTTTACCAGTTCCGTAATATTTATCGAAGTCATCGTTGAAAGAAACACTGCTTGAAAACACAACGTTTTTTTTTTAATTTGAACGAATACCAGTAGGCGAAGTTATGCTTAACTTCGCTTGATTTCTTAACTTCGCTGGAACTCTTAACTTCGCTTGCTACTTAACTTCTCTTGATGACAACTTCGCTTGATGATAACTTCGCTTGAGATTAACTTCGCTTGAGATTAACTTCGCTTAAACTTATAACTTCGTCTAAACCCTACGAACAGTGACGGCAATTTCGCCTGATGAACACAAGGTTTTTGCAGGTTTTAATTTGACGTATTGCAAGGTATGCGAAGGTGTAATGGGTTATATTTGATAGTGGGAGATGGGTAGGACACAAACACTCGGTATTTCAACGTAAACTCGTCCCGCGAATAGTCGAACGGAACGATTTCTACACTCGTGTGATAATCCCGAACCACACAATCACGAGCAAAAGCTCTGATACCAATTGAAGGATCCCAGCCGGATCTACACGGAAGTATCTCATAGTACGTAGGTGCGGAATCCCTACGTAAGGCGATACGAGCGTAGGATGTAAACTACGTTAATACCTAATACGAACACACGTTACAATACTCAAAAGACACGTTGTATTGCAACACTTAACACGTGATGTTCAAATCACAATTACACGTCTGGAAAAACTTAACAATACAACCCGTAACATATGTATATATATGTTACGACAACTTCGCCTAACAGACTAGGCGAAGTTGTCAATAACTTCGCTTGTCCACAAGTTCGCTTATATCAGGCGAACTTGTGAGACAACCTATTTAAATCAAGCCAAAACAAACTAACACGATTACAGACACAAACATAACACTAGATACTGAACTACTGACATCATGTACCAACAATGTTTTTAGAGACACTTAGTCTCATGTAAAGTTTTACACATACCACGTTTATTTAGTTGAAAACAAGTTTGTAAAAGTGGGGCGTATTCACCTTTGATCGGGATCGGTTTCCAACACCGTCCTTGCGTAATCTTTCTTGCTATCTCGCACCTATAGTACGAGTATAACTTTTATTAGTCCGATATACAATCCGGCTTAAGACATTTAGTCTTATTACCTCGATGAACCTTTAGTTCATTTCTTTTACTTTAAAACCTTTAGTTTTAGAAGCAATATTTATAAACCTTTAGTTTATTATAAAAACCCGACGTTTCTTCTTTTCTAAGAAACGTATTCTTTTTCTTTTATTATTTAAGAATACCCTTATTACTTAAATAATATTCACAACAAAGAATTATATATATACACACATATATATATATACACCTACACTTTTATATTTCCTTCTTTTATTTTCTTTGTTGTATAATTTCTTTTCATAAACATCGAGTATAATTCCGACTTAGGGCATTAAGCCTTTATAATATTTTATTATTATTTTAGTCGGGTAGTAAGCCTTACCTTTCCTCGGCTTAATATTTCCTAGATACTCGAGCAGCACTTCTACGCCGCTTAGTCTTTTCAACACTCGTTTTGATCGCCACTTCACTTCGGCACGCTTCTCGAGACACCAACTTTTCACGGCACGCACTTCGAGATGATCGTCGGGACGTCGGTACGGGATCACCCTCTTGATCGGAACGTCGTCGGGGAGTGGTACGAATATCAAGGTATGGCACGTTTTTTGAGGAATCGAGGCACGGTTTTCGAGGTGGATCGTTGGCACGAATTTCGAGGCTTAGAGAGATGTTTAGAGAGAGAGTTGTAAACTGATTTTGGTGTGGTTTATGAAGACCCCGGACCTGCTATTTATAGGCAAAATTTTGGATCCCATCGCGATACGCGATAGGCTTCTTGTAACCCATCGCGTAGCGCGATGTAGCTTCGCACAGTCACAACGTAGGTCTGCCACGTGTTGCTACGTGGCAGACGGTGTGCCACGTGTTAACACGTGGCGGACGATGTACCACGTGTTGCCACGTGTCGGGACACGTGGCGAGAGGTGTGCCACGTGTGGACGCGTGGCAGTCTTGTGCCAGAGGTGTCAGGACACGTCATCGCGATACGCGATGACGTAGGTTCAACCAGCGATCGCGTATCGCTGTTGACCCTTCCAGAAGATTTGACCAAGCCCCTTCGCGATACGCGATGGCTTGTCTTTTGTCCCCATCACGTAGCGCATTAGGACAAAAAATAGATTTTTCATTTTTAACCTTGGAGTTTGGATTTGGCAGAATTAGTCCCTTAACTTTGTAAAGTTGACATTGTTGGCCCGTAAATTTCCGTGATGTTACACAGAGGTTGGTTGAGAGGCCATTGATAGTGATATGAATATGAAAAGGTTGAAAATGATAGGGTATTTTCTGGATCATAACACCAACTGCCCCACGGTGGGCGCCAAATTGTTTTGGATAAAAATCAGTTAAGGATAATGTATCCAAATCTGTCAATGTGAGGTCTAGTGCTATGATGATAATAACAATTATATGAACGAAAATGGAATGAACACAATGATTTGTTGCGAGGAAAAACCTTTTGACCTTGTTGTTCAGATCAAAATAAAAAACCCCGGGTGATGACAACTCATCGATCAAAAAAGGTTTCAAATGGGTTGGAGATAGTGATCGATATTACAATGTAAGCTAGTGTATAGAGAGAATTATTGAATCTGTTCTAGTGTGTGTGAGAGTACAAGTGATATCTAATCGATCATATCTCGATAATTATAAAGGAAATTACACATAACAATAACTCCTAAAAATCCGCAACAACTCCACTAGCCACTCCCATCACTTTGATCACGTGCCATAGAAGTCCAGTAGCGAAATAGGTGGAAGACAAAGTCTAGGAGGCGTTGCACTTGATAAATATCATCTTTCATATAAGAAACAACCGTTAACAACACCAAATACCGAGGATCCATGATCCTGACACAGCTCTGGAACTCTTTGGAAGGATAATTGATCCAGACGTGTCTTCAAGAATAACATATCCTCAGCACGCAATTATTTGTGAGTCAACAAGAAGTTCTATAAATCCGTCATTATCCCCACTAAACGTGTTACAGCCATTTGACCACGTGCTGAAGGTGCCTTGTAGCGAAATATTAGGTAGATCACGTCCTATAGCCGTTATACCTATCAAGATCTTTGATCCTGACAGAATCTGAAACACATTCTGAGAATAACTGATCCAGAAATATGCCAAGATAACGTATCCACACTTAAGGTTAGCCATCGAGCGTGTATATTTACGATTTTGTCGATCTTTACTTAGGGTTCTAAATTTTGATTTTGTTGCCTACGCAGATTAGTTTATCGAGAGGAGGAGGACGTCGACGACCGTTGTTCAATTTCTATCTCTAAGATTTAAGGCTCTGGTTCAAATAATTCTCCTGACAGTCTCTATCTCCACCGTCAGCCATGAACAAAGTCACGTTTTCATACTTATTTATAGTTGTTGGTCATAGTGCATAGTATATTGACTTGAAAGGAGGTATGCCATTTCATTTCTTATTTGGCAATAAAGGTTTTGATGCTGACACTATGCCTTGTTTATGCTTTTCCAAAAAATGGGCAGGTTACATTTTATCTACCATGATCTTCGGTGATTAACATGCTCATCTCCCATGTTTAGGTTTGATCTGTTACATTTTTTTTTCATCTTCATTATGCTTATTTCATTTAGAGGGATATTTAACATTGTTTGATGCAAATATACAATTTCTTAATAAAATTTAGTCATTGGTGTAGAACTTAAATGATTACTCATTTGACACTCAGAAAGCCCAAATTTAAGACTTTGAAAATAAACGTTATATAATCCTTATTTATATCCGTAAGGGGGATGGAGAGTATATAAGGTATCATGGATTACAAGAGTTTGATCAAGCAACGTCGCATCATAAGGAAGCTCATAATGTAAGTAAAATTTTGTGCAATAGAGCAGTTAACATTGCCAAAATGAATGATTAGATAACGGGTCAAAGTGGTTTCATGTTTGTTCATGTAGGCACAAAGGGATTATGAGACAACAATAGTCGGTTTTCGGGTGCGACCTCAAATTCTTAATCCAAAATTATTCTTAAATCAAATGCGGCAGACATTACATATGGGGTGGGGATTATTGATTATAAGCTACTCATATGTGAACGACACATTATGGTAAATAAAGTTGCACATGTATTTTGTTGTGTGTGTCCAACTTAAATGAAGTGGCTGATGGTTTTGAATGTGTGGACAACATACCCTTAAATTTCTAATGCAAGTTCTGAAGAAGGGTATAAACGTCACAAATTTTAAAAGAAAGGTTAAAAACACAAAACGGGTGAAACGGTCAAAACGTTAAAATAAAAAAAATTAATTAATTTTAAATGCCAATTAGTGGTTATCGGGCTTTTTAACAATTTTTTTTAATTGTGTAATCTTTAAATGACACTTTTGTTGAAATGAAAGAGCCTTTAACAAGGCCTTGTTATTGTTTGTTTATTATGTTATTATCAGAAAATGGACGGTTCACGAACACGCAATGGAATGTGATTTCGTGTTCGTATATGTTCGTTAATGAAATGAATTTGTTCATGTTAGTTTGTGTACTTTCTAAACGAATACAAACAAAAACAAACCAACATATCGCGAGTTAAGTTAATACAATAAATAATAATAATAATAATAATAATAATTAAAAAAACATAAAAAGTTAAATATTTGTTTTCAGGTAGTGGTTTAACACAATCCACTGGCAGTTGTTTAAATAAATAAAGGTTATTAATTTTTTACTTTTATGGTTTAGTTTCCGGATTAATGGCAAGTAGATATGATACATTTACTCGATTTATGTATAAAGTTTTGTTTTGATGTACATCTTAAAGCGTTCTTTTACACTTTTGTTGGGATGTACATCTTAAACCGTTCTTTTACACTTTAGTTGAGATGCTCTTAGGTGTACACGAGCGTATGGATGTGGCATTACATTTCATCTCAAAACGGATTGCTGTGGCATTCCGCTGGGTTATGATAGTTTGTTGGTTTTACAGGCATTGCGATTCTTGTGGCAAACTGAGCCAACATTCTATTTGGGTATGTTTCTTGTACTGATGTTTAACATACGTGTGTCCAAACTTTAAATAGGCCTCGTGAGTGGTTAGGTGTCCACAAGCTCAACTATATTTCTAAAGGATCTTTTGGTGTTTTTATTGGTAATATTTAACCTTGGATGTAGTTGGACAAAACGGGAGTTAAAAGGTAGAAACCATTTTTTTAGTTTATTTAGTGTTGAATTTCTTTGGTTGGCTTAGCTTTGAGCCTTTGATTGGTTTTAAGATTCTTAATAAAAATCTAATGATGCAGATCCCTTTTCTACTTTATGTCAAAGTTTTTATGTATTTGTGTTTATGGATATGAAATTAATACCAACTAATGGAGCTGCTATTGCTACAACCCTAAATAACTATTGTTACATAAATGTGTTAAAAGTGTCCTTTTTTACTTGATCTTGTGTCTCAAATCAATTCCCTTAATAAATTTGATTGTTTGGACTTATGCAGCAAGTAAATGATGCAATAACAGTTGCACTAATTCCAACCCGGGTTTCATTTCCAACAAGTCTTTGGTGGCTGCTGAATCGGCATTGAAATACGCTTCACTTGGATCTTTTAGTTGTGATCAAGATACTGGCTAAGTTAAGGTGAGCGTGTAAATCAGTTTATTTGTCTTCCAATCGTAATATATAAACATATGATCTTTATTCTATTTTATCGTTAAAGGGGACAACTCAAAATATATATTCTTATATTTTGAATTAGTTGATTTTGGTATGAACAAAAGAGTCAAATGGGCTGATACGATGTTGTAAATCGTTTATTTAAAAAGTTAGAATATTATTTTTCATATATTTTCAGTCGGAAGTTCGGAACCCATTTGTCCGTTAGCCTGTTTTTCCACATCTGTGTCATTATACTCTAGATGGTGAATTGTGTTTCACGGGTCAAACGGGTTCAGATAAGAACGAGTCGTTTACAAAAACATCATATTAGTTCAGGTCGTTTAAAAGAAAACAACATTTTAATACAGGTTGTTTTGGAAAACATCATTTTTAATTCGTGTTCAAGACAATTTGGGTTGCGAGGGGGTTGTAAAATTCAAAGTAAATTTACCGTTTTGCCCTTTGTAATGTTTTATCATGTTTTACTTATATTCTATATCACATTACATTGCAGAGTCATTGTTAACTTATGTGCAGGTCACGTTTCCTTTTTCATAATAGGTACATCATGCTATTTCTTTTTATCATTCGTTTAATTAAGTTTGTCTTAAATAATATCATTAATTTTTTTTGTTTGTGCAGTAAGCTGAATAGGTTGCCCAAGAACATGACAATATTGCTAAAGTGAATCTCTTTTAACACAATACGGATTATTTCAATAAAGGTAATTATGCTAATAAAATTGTTAGTTAACTCCATAAAAAAAGTTAGGGTTCCTTAAAAAGACTATGCGTGTTGACGGGTTGAATCGGACCCGATCGTTAAAACAAACCTCTTTGTGGGTTGACACATGGACGTGAAAGTTGTGTCACAGATGAACACTAGCACATCTTATTTAACTAAAAGAACGGAGTTATGTTGGTTACATATTATGTTTTAAGTATTCGATAATACACATGATCTGATTAAGTTTGATATTTCGTAGGTTACAACCCATTTCTATATGAACAGGTCAAAATTAAAAAGCAAACCTTAATGGAAATGGTGGAGGCAGTGGATGATAAAGTTGTACATATTTGAAAAAGAAGTATCATAATGTGTGTTTTTGAAGAGCATAGACACGAAAACTTGCGGACAACAAAACAAGAAATGGTCAACATAAGACACAACAGGGGAGTTATTGTTTACAAGATTTCTGTGTTGAGTTGTATACAATTTATATTTATATATGCATACTTTTAGGTTTAGATGAGTTGTGTACTTGGTTTGAATTTACAAACCAAATGAATCTAATATTGGTTAAATCTTAAAACAATGAACAATAATAGAGTTTATTTAAAAATATTACAGTAAATCTCGAGCCAATATATAATTTAACAAAATTGAATATTGCATTGTGTATTATCGCCCCGCCGCATCGCGCGGGTACCTACTAGTATATATATATATATATATATATATATATATATTTATTTATTGCTATATATAATACATATTGGAGAGAGGGTGTTGAATTAAGAGTTTTACAAATGGTTGTGCACAAGGTACAACTTGTTATTGCAAACAAAACCCTAACATTGTATTCTTGAATTTTTTTTCCATGGGATAAGGAAGGAAATGATAAGATTTTAGTTTGAATCTTCATTCTTAAGTTTTTTTTTATAAAAGAAATGATAGAAAACTTGAGTGTTTTAAGTCCCAAAGTTTTCTTGCCAGTTTGGCATGATTTGGAAAGAAAGAAATGATAAATATTTAAAATTATCATTTTACCCTTCAATCTACATCTAATAATTGTTTTAAAAAAGCTATATATGTAAAACTACACATTTTTGTCTTTTCCTTTCCTTTCATTTAAATTAAAGAATGTAATTAACCATTTTTTTTCTTCCCCTTTCTTTCATTTTTCATTAAACTTGAGAATACATTATATGCATGTAATTTCTTTTCTTCTCCCATCCTATCCAATCTTATACTTTCTTTTCTTTAAATTAAAAACTCGAGAAATGCTTGAAGTTATTTGAATCATGTGCCTATCTCCGTGGTTTTCTTTATCCTCAAAACCTACCCGCTTATTATTCAAAATTCAAAATCGATTTGCACTCTCTTCTCTCCTCAGGAACCCTAACACTGTGTTCCCGGGTCTCATTTAAAGAGGGGAGGGGAGTGAAATGAGAAGAAAATGTGAAGGAATCATGTTTCAGAGACTTTTTAACAAGATAAGGGTAAGGGAAGGGAAAGAAAATGCTAGAAAACTTAAGTTCATCCCTATCCTTCCAGATTAGAGAAATTAGGAGAGAAAATGTACGTGTATAACATTAACTACCGTTAACTCCTGTATTTTCTTTCGTTCTTTTTTTCTCTTTTTAAATGAAATCTCCGGAACACAGGTTAATTGTTGCACTTCTCAGTAGAAACACACTCAGGCGGGGCCGCTTTTCGATGGTTCATGGTCACCACCGGCGACCCCCAGCGGTGGATCTGTTAAAGAGAGGCAGGGAAGGCAGTGTATGGTTACAAATCAAGTGCCACAAGTCGATTTTCTGGTAACAAGTAAGTTTTTCTTCAGTCAGATTCTACTATCCAGTTTTGTGACGGCTAGGATTTCGGTTGAACTCGATTTTTCCGGCGGCCACTTTAGTTGACCAGTGATAATATCCTCATTTTCATTTGTTTTCTTGAATCTGATTTTAAAAAGATCAAGACCTTCGCGGAAAGTGAGAAACTTTACCTGATTCTATGACATGCGAATGTTGTTACAGTATTAATTACATTTCTATACTACTTTTTTTTTTTCTGTTAGATGTGGCCCTGATTGGTAAAATTGCAAAAGATGGAGGTGTAGATAAAATTGAAACGTACGTATTTTGAAGTAACATGAACGACTAGGCATTGTAAGTGGCATCTTAGAATTTTCCACATCAAAGTTTACCTAAATTGGTGTTTTCAAGAAATCAAAATCACTAATAAATTATTTTTGCATTTTGATGTGGTATTGTTAGTACTACTTTGGTGGAACATATGATTTACCCAAATTTGTGAAGAACTTCAAGATGCTGGTTTGCTTTCAATTCTCCAGATGGTGCCATTCGTTGACGCCAAATGACTTTGGGTGAGCCTAATACTATTGTTTATTAATTTAAAATAAAGATTGCATTTTTTATGCTTAAAAGATCTTATTTCTTTTGAACTGCTTACAAGATGTTAAATATTCAACGGTATGCCTGTTTGGTGCATTTTTTGGCTTCTATACCTTGGTATTTGCTACAACACGGCGGTGCTATGGTATTTGTTGCTGGAGATTTCTTCATTGTTGGTGTTCAAAATTCAATATTTGTATACGAGGTTTGAAGGAGGGAGGGAGGCGTGGAGTAAGGTGATTTTTGGGATTTTGAAAGATAAGTGATGGTTAGTGTGGAGAAGGATTCATTGTTAAAGACAACTATTTTGCAGTATATTATGGTCTTTTCAGTTGCTCTTAAGGTTTGATTTTACTTTATTTTGCTATGAAGTTTAAGCATATTCTGTTTATTTATATAAACAAATAATTATCTGGTAATATACATAGGCCTACAGAAACCAAAACGAAACTAAAACCCGAATAGATTGAAACCGAACTGACACGAAACAACCAAACCAAAAACCGAAAAACTAAAACCAAACTGAAATATATCGAACCGAAAACCCAAAAAAAACATATATCAAAAACTGAAAACCTTTAATTGAAGCGAAACAAAAACCCGAAAAAATCAAAACTGAGCTAAAACCTGAAACCGAAAAAAACAGAAATCAAACCGACCCAAACCGAAACAAAACAATCCAAACCAAACCTAAACCCAAAAAACAGAAATCAAAAACCTTTAATCGAAGCGAAACAAAAAACCCAAAATTAATTAAATTTGAACCGAAACGAAACTAACACCGAACCAAATGCTTTGAAACCGAACTAACACGAAATAACCAAAACCGAAAAACGAATACACTAAAACCAAACTGAAACGAAACTAAAGACGGTGACCAAACCAAGATCGAACCGAAATGAAAATTCGAAAAACCAAAAATAAAAGCTAATAAACCAAGATCGAACCGAAATGAAAATTCCAAAAACCAAAAAATTGAAACAAAAACCAACAACTGAACTGAATCCCCCCCCCCCCCCCCCCCCACTAAAAAAAACTGAAACTAACTACTGAGAACCTTTGACCGAAGCAAAACAAAAAACCGAGAAAATCGAAACTGAGCTAAAACTTGAAACTGAACCGGATTCAAAAACCGAATATATTGAATACGAATTGAAATGAAACAGCCGAATCGAAAACCAAAAAACAGAAATTAAAAAACTGAAAAGTTTAACCGAAGCGGAAAAATTCAAAAAAATAAAAACAATACTGGAACGTAATTAGAACCTGAAACCAAATATATTGAAACTGAACTGACACGAAGCAACCAAACCAAAAGCCCAATTAACTAAAACGAACTGATATGAAACTAGAAGATAGTAACTGAAACTTAAACTAAAAACCAAATAAACAAAGAATGAACCAAAATGAAAACTCCAAATTCCGAAAATTGACAACTGAAAAATTCAAACCGAAAGCCAAAAAGAAATATAGAAATAAAAACCAAATAGGTTCAACAAAATCGAAAAAAACCGAGTATGTTGAAACCGAACTGTAATGAAACAACCGAACCGAAAACCAAGAAAACATAAATCAAAAACTGTAATTAACCAAATGTAATTAACTGAAGCGAAACAAAAAACCGAAAAAATCGAAAGTAAACCCAAATGATATTAAAACTTGGAACCAAATTTAATCCGAAAACCGAATATATTGAAACCAAAATGAATAGGCAAAGGGTCAAGGTTACCATTTTTTATTAGTGTGTGTGGGCTATTTTTTTTAGTAAACGTGGCTAGGGCAGTAAATGAGCCCAGCTGTTGTGTGTTCGGGTTTGGTTCATTTAAAATTCGAGTCGAGCCGACTTTTTTATCTTGCCTAGCTCAAAATGTTCGTGAACGTCCGTTTAAGTTCATTTATTTGTGTTATTTAGTGGTAGGGGTGTAAATGGTCCGAGCCTAAGCACGGCTCATTTTTAATAGCTAGAGCTAGAGCTCGAGCTCGACTCATTTTTTGAAGCTTGAGCTTGGCCGGGGTGTTTTTTCAAGCTCGGGTTTGGCTTGTTAATTACTTATTAGTTAATTTGTATATGTTTGATGTTTCTAATTATTTTTATATGTTTGGAGAAAACCCTTAAAAGATCTTAAGCTTGCCTCGAGTTCGGCTGTGTAATGTGAAATGAATACATAGAGTCCATAATAGATAAATTCCATTAATCTACAAAGATGATTTGGCATCCTCCCTCTAATCTAATGCTGCAAAGATCACAAGCAGCAACATGTGTTAAATCTTTGAAATTGAAACATCATTTGAACAATTTGATAGGTTGGACCGCTGCGAAAGTTGGTTGACTGGTTTACTTCTCAGGTATGTGTTTGTTTGAACTGAAGTTGAGATTGATCTTCAGCAAAATCACTTCAACAAAGAATGTATAATGACACCAGGAAGCTAGAAAATATGTAGTAGTGCTAGATCTGCAGCCGGTATGTGGTGGGCCAACTGTTTGCAAGGCACAGGTCTTATAGCAGAAAGTGCAGCAGGTATGATCTAGAAGGAAAAATTTTTACCATTTTTTGAAAATTGTTAGTAGTTGTTTTGATGTAATAGAATAAGAAATGTAAAGGGATTATAAACACTATGAAGAATATGGGGGTGAAAATAGGTCTTATGGCTATAGTAGACTTTCTTGGAAATTATTGCTTATTTATTTTTTTTTTTTATAATTGTGGACTTTATATGAGAATTGATTTTTGGGTGGTCACACTTTACAAGCAAGTTGGAATTATACTATGAATTTGCTTAATTCCATGAATACTACCTAAATAATATGTATGTTATTTAGATCATTTTTTTTTACTTTAGATATTTTTATATGGAAGATATGAGGAGACAAGGTGTGGTTTTATAGTTAATCTTTGTTCGTGTTTTAGCTTCATTTAAGTGTTTTGTGCCATGTAGAGAATTCTGTATATTACGATGTTTTTTTCAATCTTATTTAAACGAGCCATCTTTTTTCATAATCTTGAGAATAGGTACAAGCGTGATGTAATCTACGTATGGTTCGTTAATGTACTATATGTTCTTTGTTAAACTTACCATTTGGATAATGTTGGAGTTGCTCTATAGAAGACATGACCAATGTTTTTAAACCCGGACCGGACGTCGACCCGGACGCCTTGCCGGGTCAAAGGTCGGACCGACTTGGGAGGGCGAACCGGTGTTTGACCCGGATGACGTTATAAATAATTTAAATATATATTTGCATATCTAACCATCTATATAATTGTCTACCATAAAATTCTACGTGTCACTCTCACATCGCTCCCCACCCATTCTAGAACTACCAGAATGCTTGAATTTCAAATAGTGGCCTGGCCTCTCATCGATTTGACCCGGTTTGGCTCGTTCATGGGTCTCTTGGGTCGCGGGTCATATCCCCTGCTGATCTTATATGCAGTTTTTATCTCCCATGCACTCTCCCAACCAAACTCTGACCCGTTTCATCAGATCGTATAAAGCAAGGGACCTTAAACACTAATCGATCCAGATGCACAATGAATCGAAGCAATCTCCATCCACCCCTCTCCGTCAAATTCTAATTGGTAAGTCCTCAATTAATTGAATAAAAAAACTATTGGTTTGGCTTGCGATTCAAAAATTAGGTTTCAATGTTTTAGACACCAACGAACATCTCAACCTCTGATTGGTTGTGGATTCGTTTGAAATTTTATGTTGATTTGGTCTCGAATCTCTAAAGACAGCTTCTCGGTATGTGTATTCCTTTAATTTGCAGCATTTGTTCATTGTTATCCACGTTGATTATGTAACCAACAAGTAGACAAGATTTAGGGTTTGTAAAATTTGGGTATTATGGTTGTTTTTGATTTGGTACATTTTTTTGGTAACAGTTTCAAAGCTAATAGGGCGAATCGGAACAGAGAATTCTGTTCAGATGGATGCAATCAGAACGCACCTCGATGTGTTGATAGATCGAATCCAAATGGAGACTTAACGTCTTCTCGTCAAGTAATCACGAACTGTTTTACAATCGTTTAATTTTAATTTCATGAATTTCGGCATTCACTGTAAGGATGGTCGTGTATGATAGAACTTTTGTTCAGTCCTCGTGGTTATTTTATATGTGACATTACGCCATGCCTATTCGTCTATATGAACTGTAGCATGTGAGGGGTAGAACTTAATGTTATCTATTTATTGAGTTTGGAGGAATATTATCTTGTGACACTAAGATGAGCAAAACAGTCTAACGGTTTCAAACTTTCTGTTTAATGTTGCAAGCTAATTCACAAATCTTGCAGGTATATAACTGGTAATTTTTTACTTCAACTTTTTTGTTTTTAGTTACATGTATTGTTGTTAGATGGCTTATCTTGATTTAGGGGGTTTTATGTTTTAAACTTGAACTTCGCGCCACTTTTAACTAGTGATGTTAACGGGCAGTGTTCGCAGGTTGTTTGGTTCAACCGACACGAATCTAAAAATTTTGAGGGTAACCTGAACACGAATCAACCTGAAAGTTGTGTCAAATGTGTGATTCGGTAGCACGGTACAACTTATTAAAATAGGAACTTCTGCAGTACATATTTTATAGCTTATGGTTATGCTTATTTTGGTGTTCTTCTCCACTTAAGTAGCGTATTAAAACTACATTACAATTTGTTTAGGTTTAGTGCAACTATTTTCTAAACAAACTTTTAAGAAAATATAAATAAAATAGTTTTATAGTTTGTTGGCACCTACAAAACTGTCATGCTACTGTATACTTATTTGACATCTAGATTGTATCATAGAAGTCGCAACACAACCAAATATTTGAAACACGTTAGTTTTTCTTATATTTTACTTTACATCAAGTAACATGCTACAAATAGTACACATCATATGTTTTATAAAAAAGCAATTTATAATTATGTGAATTTTATACTTCTTTATTTTGTATTTAAGAATTAACTTGTGTGTACTCATATGCAGGTTCCTGAGACTATCGACAAACTTGCTCAAGCTGGAATCATCCATTAATATACTGTAACATTTTGCTACTCTGTTCATTTTTCATTTGTTGACTTCAGAGAGTCAAACTTCATAATTTTCAAATTCATATTTGATGTGGAGTTAGACTGTTCCTGATCTTGGATTTGGTAATGCTTTAGCACTTATAATTTAGTAAAAACATGTTTATCAAACTTCCTTACACATTAACAATTCTTATCTTGGTAATGCTTTATTTATTTTAGTTTCAAAACACGCGCACACCGCATGATGGAGGATATTTTTGAGGAATTCGTTATTGATATCGATTCTTTTAGTGTATCTTGTGCGCAACTGCTCATTTATTTATATTAAGGTTGACAAAGATTAACGGAGACCAAGGGTAGTTTGGGCATTTACAGAAAGATTATTGCTCGGTTCAAATTTGTGGATTGACCACGAGTGGCAAAATTTGGAATTTTTGAGAAATAATGAAAGTTGAGCAGAAAAAGTCAAACTGCCCTAAACAGAGACGAATTTAAACGGTTTCTCACATTCGTTAGAGCTAATTTTCTGATATGAGGTTATACCTTATACCTTATTTTTGTCCATAGCTGATGGTATCGCTCAATCACCATGGGGCTCTAACTTCATTATAAAATTGGGTGATAACTCATTATGCGTTCTATTAAACATAAAGTTTATGTTTAAAGTTATTTGAACATCAATCAAAAACCTAATATCTGTTTTCGCCTATTAGTTCAATGAACAAATGAAATTTGAGAAAGGAAAACACATAGTTCATGTTAGTTATCCATTTATAGTATACTCATACAAAACAGTTAAAGAGTAAAAGATGAAGTTAAAAGTATACATTTAATTCAACACTGAAAAGTCAAACTTATGTTCATGTTATGCTAATGTCATAAAGTTTATGACTTTGCAGGTTGTATATGTTGTAATTGCTGCAGATGGACATGCTGAGTATCCTGTTATTATTACTGAATCAAGAGCATGGAATGATAGTTGAAGAAACGTGGATCGGCTCACTGGTAGACGATCAACTTTCCTCGGGTATGAGTATGCTATTTCACCGATGGTTCTCCGGAGTATGAATTCTTCCACCTACAAAACGAGCAGCACCGTGAACTTACCCCTCAGAAAGGGACAGAGGGGTCCTCTTTGGGGTAACCCTCCGGTGTGAGAATAAGAGATTGTAGGAGAAGATAATAATCTGAGAGTGAGTAAGGATTTAGAATGTATTTTCTTGCTTACCTTCCCTTGTGGAGGTGGTGTGGTATTTATAGTGCTAGGGTTTCCAATGATTGGGCTCAGATCCCATTAGGGCCTTTTTGGCCTCCTCCTATTGCTTCGCGCCGCGTGTTCTTAGGACACCTGGTGCTTTTTTATTGATTATTCTCTGACCAAGGTATTTCACCTGACCCCTGTGCAATCACGTGGTAGCACATGGGTTTTGCTGAGTTGTCCACCTTTCATTGGCAGCTGTCAACATCAGCATATTCTTTATTCCTTAAAGGATACCTTCTGGAAGGTTGTTTGACGAGCACAATCAGGGTTGTCCTTATCCTGATTTGGATAAGGACGAGGTTGATTATGTGCATGTGTGATATGCGCCTATCCTGAGGATGCGCGAGGTCTTCTCTTTATTCTCACGCGCAGATGTTTCATGCGCAGATGTGATATGCGCAAGCATATGTAATATGCGTGAGCATATGTGATATGCGCCACGCGCAGATGCGCCACGCGCAGATGTGATATGCGTGAGCATATATGATGCGTGAGCATGTGATATGCGCCACGCGCAGATGTGATATGCGTGAGCATATATGGTGTGTGAGAATGTGATACGCGTGAGCATATGTGATGCGTGAGCATATGTGATATGCGCCATGCGCATAGGTTTTGGCTTTGTGCCTTCATGATATCTTGATTTCAAGCCTCTTGTCTATATCTTGTGGGTTGACCCGCCTCGCTCGATGTTAAGGCGGGTACTTACCTCTTCAAGCCCCCCCAGTCTAATGTGTGTCTTGTCTCGCGCGAGCGAGGTAAGATAGATATTAGACTTAATAGTTTTCTCTTTTAATAGGGTTTGTCTTTTCTTTTTTATTTCTCATCGTTGCGCGAAATTCTATCCTTTTTGTTGAAATGAATCGTCCATGTACGTGGTTGGTTGGTGCTGACATGCGTCAGAGATGGAGACTTGTGTCAGACTTTTCGTGTGGAGGTGCTACAGTTGCCTTTCCTGTCCCCTCACACAGTGTCAGGAACACGTGTCGCGCTCGTGTTGGCCTGCACCTGCGAGTGGGGGGCGCGTGAACTCTGATCAGTACCTGTTTCGTTCCCTTTCATGTCCCCCTCACACAGTGTCAGGAACACGTGTCGCGCTTGTGTTGGCCTGCACCTGCGAGTGGGCGCGTGAACTCTGATCAGTACCTGTTTCTTTCTCTCTCCTGGGCCTATTAAAGCAAGCCTTTTGAGTTGTTATTCTTCATCTTCATTGTTATTTCAGAGCTTTTTCTTTCCTTCCATTTTCATTCCGATTAAGAGCCTGTCTTTTGCTTCCCGATTTTCCGTTCTTGAAGTAGCCTCTGTTTGATTCACAGTTGTATGTCTGATAACCCAGACACCACAATTTCCCCCAGCAAACGCCGTGTAAATCATTAGTCATGTCCACTTTGAAGAAGACCGGCAAGGGAAAACGGGCTGCCGAGGCCTCGTCGGAGGAGGTGGGGAAGGGCAAAACAGTGAAAAGATGGAATGAGATTCCCTGCAAACTGAAGCAGTCTGATTTCGACAGTCTCATCGCCTCTCAGGGTTTTCTCCCTGAGTACGGCTGTATGCTCCCGGCTGCCGGGCAAACGGCGGCAGATCCGCCCACCGGCTATATCTCCTTATACTGCCATTTTTTCACTCACTGTAACCTTCGTCTCCCGATGACAAGGTTTATGGGTGCGCTGCTTCAATTTCATGGGATTCACATATCCCAAGTCCATCCTTTTGGACTTGTGCGCATGACTCATTTTGAGTTCATGTGCAAAGCTCAGCGCGAGGAGCCCACCCCTCGGCGCTTTCAATATTTTTATAAGCCAAAAATCCAAGATTCTTGGTTCTCATTCATTCCTCGCAGTCAGAAGGTCAAGTGCTGCACTGTTTCCTTCAAAAGCCTTCATGACTGGTCTGAGAAATTTTTTATATTAAGGCTGGTGTGGTTCCCATCCGCATGACCATGCGCGCGATCACTTCTGCGCCCAGCGGATGAGAATGTTCTTAAAAACCCAACTGGCGCATGGGTTAATAAGTTGACTGCTGAACCATCCCCTGCCAAGAATATTTGCGAGGAGGCGCTGGTGGGGGTTGGTATAAAGCAGGAGGTGGACCGACAGCGCGATTGAGCCTGTTATCCAAGTTGATGGCTTATGTGAGTTATTAGCTCATTGCATTATTTCTGCGCGAATATAATTCGTTTTGCTGATATCATTTGTCTTGTTTTATGCAGTAAGCAAGGAGTACGTCCACGCCGCCTATGATGAGCATATGAAGGGTGGCTCTGTCGCGCTGGGCGCTGGGGAAGTTGCTTTCCCCGATCGCTTCGATGATATGTTCATCTCTGTTGATTTGGGATTTTGCTTTGACAGCGATGCGCCTGGTAAGCCTTTGTACCTATGTTTATGCCTTTAGAATACCAAATTTGGTTAACATTTCTGTTGCACGTATTGCAGATGCGCTCGAGAACTATGAGCTGGAGCTCGCGGAAGAGGAGGTGGAGGAAGAAGCTGAGGCGCCACAACTCAAGCGCAAAGCTAAAGGCAAAACTGGCGCAGGGGCTAGTAAAAAGCAGAAGAAAAATGATGCCCCTGTTGCTCAGGATCCTCCTACTCAAGCGAAGGGACTTGAGAAAACCAAGGGGTTTACCTCCAAGTTTTCCTTGTCTTCTTTGCCTCAAGGTGTGGGCAGTCCTCCTGTCCACACGAGGTATGGTGCCGCCACCTCCTCTCTTCGCGCGGCGGACAAGGGAAGCGGCGCTGCGCCTGCTGTTTCCTCTTCTCCAACAGGTATACTTTGTTTATATTTTGTAGTTTTATGAGCGTGATTCCGATAGAATTATTAATGAATCTTTGCTCGCTCAAATGTTTGTAGAGCCGGCGACCTTGGTGGATCAACCTCAGGCGCAGCAAGGTACCGAGGCTGCGCCGAAGGTTGCTTTGAAGTCCCCTGTTTTACCCTCGAAAAGGGGGAAAGTGGACTTCATGGCGATGTTCAACTCGCGGACGGCGGTGCGCCACGATATATATTGCGCTTTGATTTTCTGACTTTTTTCTTTTAGATCAAGTCATGAATCATTTCTCTTTGTTGGTTTTTTCATAGGAATTATAGCTGGCACACAAGCTGCTGGCGGAACTGCTGGCGCCGGCGCCGGCGCCGTTGGTTCTGCTCCTGCTCTTACAAGCACTGAATCTCCCCTCATTGGGATTACTAAGGAGCAGGAGACTGTTTTACGCGCTGATCTAGCGGCGTCGAGACCTCCCTCACCTCCTCCTGTGCGCAGCCCTCCTCGCGAAACTGGTTTTGATTTTTCCAAGTCGCAGGAGAAAAGACCTGTTACAGAGGATGATGAGGAGGTCAATTTTGAAGACTCCGATGGCGGCCGCGCAAGCCCTGTAGCGCCACGAGATTTCGTGGCGCAGCCTTCTCGTGGGGCTGGCGCTGACTTTTCTGCTTGCTCTCCGCAGGTATAAGTTCGTTTTGCTCCGCTGTGCGGACTTCCATATTAGTGTTTAGATGACTAAAACGTTGCTTTTGCGTTGCTTTGTGTTTGCAGGAAGCCGATCACATATACCGCCCGAGATGGAATATTACTGAGGATAGCTCATTTCAATCCATGGGTGTGTGTGAAGACTTCTGGGCTCACTCTATGCCTCCGGCTGAAAGGAGGTTTCAGGAGGACCGCGCCCCGCGTGGACTTGCTCAACGACCATCTTTTTGCTGGGTCTGCATTCTTTGCTGCCTCCCAAGAGCTTCGCAATGATTATATAAAAGTGCGTGATGCTCTTGTGGAGGCCAAACAAGAGGCTAAGGTTTCTGCTTGGAATCTTTCTGACGCTCGAGAGAGAGCTGAGAAACTCCAAGCAGAATTCAGCGAGAACCGAGCAAGTGCCAACGCTGCCTTTGTGAAGCGCGGGCATGAGCTGCAGGCTGCGCGGGAGAAGCTGCAGGCGGCAGAGGCGGATGCAGCCAGGTACGCGCGGCGAGCGCGCGATTTGGAGCTAGATGCAGAGGCGCGTGATCAAACTCTTGTGCAGGCTATCACTGACAAATCTTTATTAGAGAGTGAGGTTGCGCGCCTGAAGAAAGAGCTTGAGGCCGCGCGGGCAGAGAAGGATGAAGCCCTGGCGACAGCAGCGTCTGGCCAAGAAGAGCTCGATGCTGCGCGAGCGGAAAGGAATGAGGCCTTGGCGGCAGCAGCGTTCGACAGAGAAGAGCTAAAACAGACCAAGGAAACTGTTGAGTTGTTAAACTCTCAGATTCCTGCTCTTGAGACGTCTGTTTCTTCCCTCGCGCAGGATCGCCAATGGCTAGTCTCACAGGGTATGACTCGTTGCGCTTATGCGATGAAATACTCAGACGAGTTTCAGACCCTTGTGATGGATTGCAACGCTGCGTCGCGCTTGGTGGGTCGAGCTGAGGGGTTTAAGGATGGCTGTGAATATAGCATGCTGAAGAAGAACCCATCCGACTACCCTTATCAGCTCGACGTTGTCTGCGCTGACATGGCCGAGGTGGGGGAGAAGTATTTGAATACTCCCATTCCCATCATTGAGCAGGTATTTTAAACCTTAATGAGTTTACCTTGACTTATTTTCCTAGTCTTTTGTACTCATACTTTTCCTTATGACTTGCAGATAGCCTCGCTTGCTGACCAACCCCGATCTCGGCGCGCTAAAGAAATTACTTGACGAGTGTGAAGGGGCTGGTGGCAGCGATGATGGCGCGGGCAATGCTGCCTCTGCTAGCGGCTCTGGCGTGGCCAAAGGACCTGCTCCTGACACTATCGTGATAGAAGACGACTCCATTCAAGACGAACAGCTTGACTATAGCAAGTTTGGAGATGACGAGGAGCGGGCTGCGCCAGATGCTGAGGGAGGTAATGATGAGGGCGATGAAGAGGCTGACGTTGATATAGAGACTTGAGAAGCCCTTCATGTTTTTTTTATTTGTAGTTTGTATCTCATCATTTTGTAAATTTGTAAACTTCTATATTTTTGAATGAAATTTTGTTTTTCCCTTATTCGCATCTTGCCCCCAATTCATCTCTTTGTATTGCATGTTTGCTTGTTAAATATAAGATATGCTTGCACGTTGAAATTTGAACAAGGTTGTAAGGAAATTATTTTACTTAATCCTTGTCATATTTTAAGTGATTTTGCAATATCCTGACTATGCTGACACGTGCCTTGGCGTTTCATTATTCCTCTTTTGCGCGACGTTATCGC